>NC_080571.1:325345640-325645640 GCF_030247185.1 Malaya genurostris
TGTGTGTGTGTGAGTGTGTGGGTGTGTGTGTGTGTCTGTGTGTGTGTGTGTGTGTGTGTGTGTGTGTGTGTGTGTGTGTGTGTGTGTGTGTGTGTGTGTGTGTGTGTGTGTGTGTGTGTGTGTGTGTGTGTGTGTGTGTGTGTGTGTGTATGTGTGTGTGTTTGTGTGTGTATGTATGTGTGTGTGTGTGTGTGTGTGTGTGTGTGTGTGTGTGTGTGTGTGTGTGTGTGTGTGTGTGTGTGTGTGTGTGTGTGTGTGTGTGTGTGTGTGTATGTGTGTGTGTGTGTGTGTGTGTGTGTGTGTGTGTGTGTGTGTGTGTGTGTGTGTGTGTGTGTGTGAGAGATATAATATTGTCAGTCACTTTTCTCGGAGATGGCTGAACCGACTTTCACAAACTTAGATTCAAATAAAAGGTCTCATAGTCGCATACAAAATTCCTGAATATGATTTGGATCCGACTTTTGCTTCCGGAATTGCAGGGTGATATGCACCAAAAATAGGAAAATGATGCATTAAAAATGTGAAAATAACGTCACTCATTTTTCTCGGAGATGGCTAAACCGATTTTCTCAAACTCAGATTTGAATGAAAGGTCTCACGGTCCTATACGAGGTTTCTGAATATCATTTAGATCCAAATTCTGATTCCGGAAATACGGGGTGGTATATATGATATGCATAAAAAATGTGAAAGTAATACATCAAAAATGTGATAGTATTGTCACTCACATTACTCTGGGAATGTTAAACCGATTTTAACAAACCTAGATTCAAATGAAAGGTCTTATGGTCCCATACAAAGTTCCGAAATATCATGCGGATCCGACTTCCAGTTCAGTAATTACAGGGTGATATATACCAGAAATGTGAAAATAATGTCACTCGTTTTTCTCGGAGATGGCTTAACCGATTTTCACAATTTTAGATTCATATGAAAGGTCTTATAGTGTCATACTATGTTCCGGTATTTCATTTGTATCCAACTTTCGGTTCCGGAATTACATATATGCAGTACCATGAAAATCGACCTATGATCCTAGGCCTGTGGGGACAAATGGCATATACCAATGGAATCAATTTGTTGTATGTGTGCGTTACATATGTTGTCATTTTTGTTGCTTTAAGTTTGCCAACCTAATTTTCACAAACTCAGTTTCAAATAAAAGATGTTATGGCCCCATACAAAGTTTCTGAATTCGTATGGATTCATATGATTTGCTTATGATGCTGATCAAGACGAATAGTTGACAAGGTCTTATCAATCATAAACAATTTCTCTTTGTCTTATGAACTTATTCCCGATCAAGCTTTCAATTCCGGAATTATAGCGGATATATGTAGAAATGATAATATAAAGAGCGTGTTTCTATACAAGACGATGTAAAAATAAACGAAATCTCTTGAATGAACCATGTAATTCTTCTTTTGTTCAGGCATTCTATTTTGATAGCCGAAATATTTTATTTCGGGAATATGAATAATATGAGAAAGGCATAATTACACCACTAGGTGGATTAAAACAGGTTTTTGTAAATACATTGAAAATTAATAATTTTTGACAGATTTCAGTTCTGGGATAGAAGCTTACCCAAACCGTAAACGAGAGTCACGAGAGCGTTCTAAGGTTAATAAATAAGTTTGTTTATCATTGGAATCAAACTAACAAATATTCTTCTTCCGCGACACTAACAACAATAAAAACAGGCATTTGACTAACAACTTCTATTCCCTACCTTACTGGAATTACCAGAAGATGTACATTGTAAAATTTTAGCTGGTTCCGATCAGTTATGGAGTGGCAACGGGGGGTGCTCGGTGGTCAAGCTCATGTTCAAAAGATTGCATCATTTTGAGCTAATGGGGGATAAATTATCGAGTTTTGGAAACATGTCTCTACTCGTATGCGGGGTTAGATTGAAAACCAAGGTAGGCCCCGTAAACCAGGATCGTCTTATCTATCGCTTAAGGTTGCTGTCAGAGTGCAAGCGTTAAGACGCGCTTGTCTCATTCAATCAAATCAAACATGTCACGTTAAACGCGAACAGTGCATAGCATCAAAATGCAAATGAATTTATTTCCAATGAGATTTTGACGACTGGTTTTAAACACACAGCCACCCTGAATGCCGGTTATTTTCAGCTACCTAACCGAATGCTTCCAAAGGTTAAGCTATTTCTCAATATTGTTCATTCCATTCCAAAGCGTTTTGTGTCTGTCAGGAATTTTCAGTACAATCCACTCATCGCTCACGCTACTGTTTGTTCACTTCCTTGGCTGTCATTTCGCATGTAGGTTAATTCCTCTGTGCTGGCCCATCGGCCCTTATTATTGAAATAATTTTCCCTTTTCCCCTTCCCGACTGAGTCCCATTATGGTTTTTTTTCACACTCATTCATTAGCATTCCAACGCCGTCTCGAAAGTAACGAGAGACTTTGCTGGCTAACTGCTGCTGCTTTGGTAGTTATGGCGAAGAACTTCGTTTTGCCCTATTAACATAGAGCCCATTCAAATAAGCGCACGTACAAGCGTTCCGAATTTTTTTTTCGTTACTACCGGCCGATGAATGACCATGAGACCGGAGAATCGCTTGGTTGGCGAACAAACAAACCAACAATTCAGAGGCCAACTCATGCACCAGTGGCAGAGGTCGATTGCGTGCTTTTGTGAATGCCAAGTTTCGGTTTGGTAATTGTGGCTCGAAGACCATTCTTGGCGCCTGCCCACGATGCGGCCCTCGGTGTTGTGGTTTGCTGAAAACAATTGTTATCATTTCCCAGTTGAAGCCTATGAACACGCACATTCTGATAATTGGCTTCGTTTCCAGTGGCGCTGGCCAACTAGGTTGAAATATTTGCAAGATATTGACGCATTTCGCGGAATGGCCGCAGTGTGAGTCGGGTGTGCTGGTTAATAACTGAAATAATGCTTGGTAACCGGCCGGATGTTCCCATTATAAGGGGAAGGTGTTAATTCAGAGATGACACAACAACTTTGATGTTTTCCCAGCGCTACCGCGTTCGCTTGTGGAGTGTGGACGGACAATCGTCGGCTTAATCCAATTTTTATTGGCTCCCATTTGAGCTAGTCGAATTGAAACATAACTGAGACGATGATATATAAGTTGGCAGTTGTTTTGACACGCGTCTAGTTGATGGTTAGATAATTCAGCGTTAATCCTAAATGTGGATGTCTGAATTATGTGAATCTGCGCGACCGCGGTTTAGGTTGGTTTCATGCTTTCAAGGGTGATATTTGATCACTGAGACCAGATAAATGAAAATGATTTGAAGACGATAATAAATTAATCTCATCAGGGGTATCATCAATAGATTCTCGATCAATCGAATCTGAATCAATAGACCATTAATAGATAAAATGAACTCATCCATAATAAATTTAGAGATTCAAAGACCAAACAAAGAAAAGAAAATGATTCGGAAATGTTCGTTCGTTCCAAGACTGAGGCTACGAAACTAGATATACAGAATAACATTCATGCTTTTGACCCAAACATGGGTTAGCTGACAAATCAGAGTTGTACTATACTTCTTTGCATCATCTACTCAGTTCAGAGAAACAAAAAGTTAAAACCTTTATAATCGAAATAATATGGGGGAATCCTTTTAAATCGATTTTCTAAGGTAACTACGCGTTATAGAATCAAAAACGAAGTAGGTATGTGGTTTCCATGCGAGAGGCATTCCGATTGAGCAGTGTGCCGCACATGCATATTGCGCACGGTTCAGAGTTTTTTTTTATCGAAAGTACTTTCGCCGAAAACCGTTTTACAGAAAGCCATTTCGCTGAAAGGGTCATTTCGCCGAATGGGACATTTTAGAGTAGGTAATGCCAGTGACATAACGGCGAGATTGGCGTAGAACTGAATTCTAGGTGTGTATAAATATTAATTCATTTGATACCGTTTGACCGTTTATGAATTTTGTAGTACTGAAAAGGACCATTTGATTTCAAAAGTTTGTATTCTCGCAAATTGAGCGGCGATTAATGACAGTTTTCTAAATAAGTTCTTTACGTTACTTTTGGGAGTCCGGAAATGGACCGTTCGTGACTTTGGAGTTCTGAAAAAGACTATTTGGTTAGCAATAATTACGTTTGGATTCCAGGAAATAGGGTGACATGCCAAAATATTTGTAAAATTGAGCTTTGATCTAGCAGAAATCATAACATAAATATAATCGTAACACTAGTCGTAAAATCGTTCATATGTTGCAATATACCATACTTCTCAATATTTTAATGAAAAAAACTATCAAAATGGTGTGCGGGATTTATCTCAGAAGGGCCAAATTGTTGGGTTCTCTACGATATTAAACACTGTTCGTAACATTTTTCTCGGATCCGAAACAGCCAAATGCTAGCTTTATTTGCGCTCGTTTGGTGCGAATTTTGTACAGTGAAAAGTGCACAAAGCTAATTAAATTATTCTAGATTTGCACGGAACTGACGATTTTTGCCTTTGATTTGCAAAGAAGTAATCTTAATAGTTCGTTAGATAACATTAAGAGCCATTAGAATGGCTGATTTTGTATAATGTTCCCCATCGTTGTCCACTTTTCGTTTTCTTTTTCTTCAATGCAAACGACCAGCAGCTAGATAACGCAATCGCTCACACTCACTCACACTACGAACGTCCAACAGCAGATATGATCACAGAAGAACTAGTTATTGTTTTTCTGCATTTAGGCTTGAGGAATGGAATCTCATATGTGCCATTGACTGAAGCACCAGTTGAATAATGCCGGGTGTAGTTCCGTTGTCTTGACGTAGATGGAGATCTCGATGTCTTTCCGTTCATGGATTATCATGGGGTAACAAACGTGCAACAAAGTCTATTCATAGATTTATAGAGACAATAATCAAACAGGGAAAAAGTTATTAAGAAATCAAGTCTGGAGTAATTTCGTTGCACTTTTGTGTTGTGAAATTTTGAAAATGCACCCATATGAGCATAGCAAAGGAAGACGTAGTCCTACGTCAATAAATAATAAAAAGGAAATAAATTAATGTTGACCGTATTTAGTGTCCCATAGAATGCAATTTCCAAAATAAAAAAAAATCGAAGAATTATTTGGTTTTTTCATTGACATTCTCAGACCATTCATTTGAGTCTAAGTTTATGAAAATCGATTCAGCCGCCTCTGAGAAAATGAAGAGAGTTCCGTTGTTGATATTTTGACCTCTATTCCCGGCACCGGAAAATCCCAAGTAGCAAATATTGTTCTTGTGTTGTATTTCTCAACTCTTCTTGCAACGACTGTGCGATTGGAAAAACGCACTTTGTTTGTATAATGTAAGTAAGTAGTAGTATTTGCCAAGAGAAATCCGGATATGAAACTTTTCTTATTTACACATGGTACTATCAGCAAAAAAATTTGACTTGGAGGTTAAGAGTTTTTTTTATTCAATATTACAATATATTTTTAGGCACACTGCTAAAGCTCTAAGATGCCAAGGTAATTTTCTAATCTTAATCAACGACTAACTTAGATCTAAAATAGTATCATTAGAATATGTCATCTCAGATTCTCGAAAATCCAGCTTTCAGCTGGCGATCGGCAGTGGTCGATGAATTGAATATTGCACGAGTCTTCCAGATGGCGTTGGTAAATATCTATGCTGGCCGCATCCTTCGGTCCGTGTGGGTCCGCGGGAAACACCCCCAGGCTACGAAAGTCCGGCGGGTGGCCCGCATGCTGGTTTTTCGAAGGTTTTAGAGTTGTTTTCACAAGTAGTAATATGAAAGATTTTTACATTTGATACAATACGTGAACCCGTTTGTCTAACATATCCACCAAAACCAACCGTTCTCTAGAATTTGTGAAACATGTCAATTTTAACAAGCGTTAATTGTCACTTGGGACGGGAACCCGAAATCGGTTCGTTTGATCAACAACTAATATAACATGTAAATTGAAATAGTTATGAGCCCAATTTGGAAAAAAAAACTGTTTTTTTTTGCATAATCGCTCTGAATGACAAATTGCAATGTCATACACACTTCGCCCTGTAATCCCGAAGCCGGAAGCTGGATTCGGAAAAAATCTACACCAACTTATGGAAGTATAATATCTTTTATTTAAATCTAAGTTTGTTAAAAATTCCAGCCGTTTTTGAGAAATTTCAGCCGTTTGTGAGAAATGGTGGTCAAACCATCAAAGTATCATTTAAATGAATCCAATTAATTCGTTAGAAACGAGTGTTGAAAGAAAAACGAGACGAATATGAGACATACGAGTTCGTAATTATTAATATATTATAAATATTGTTTTATTTTACCCCGGATTTAACAATCGTAGCCGTTCGCCGGGAGGTTAAGTTCGTAATTTTTCATCACGACAACACTTGGCCACAAACGCTTCCGCTTCGGTAATGTATTGGAAAATCAGCATCGTCACCATCCACTTGTTTGAAGCTGCTATAGTGCTATCTATATTGTATATAATATTTTCAATCCGGTAGAAGATGCTACAAGAACTCGAGTCTCTCAATACATGAACCGCGAGACAATTTTTATACATTTCTTCGCTCCACTTCATACTCTGAGTATTTCACGGCCCTTAAAAAAATACAGTCTGATAATGATTGATGCTGTGTGGAATTTCCCAAGAGAGAATCGCAAGTTGACAATTATCGTAGAAAATCGAATCGATGATTCAACTTGATGATTCTCATACTAGGCTGCAATATTTCAAAACCCTTGTGTGGAGCATTCACATACATTTTCATAGACAAAACTTATACAAAGGTTATATGCACATAGTTAGAATAAGCGGCAATAGTAAAATGATTCTATCGCAATTATCAACTGCCTGTATAGAATCGGATCGCGAAACGAGAATAAGCGACCGTTTGTTGCCCCACAGCAGCGTGCTAACCTTTGATTCTCAGAAATGTCATCGAGAGAAATTCGCTCTCGCACTGATTGTCTATTAGATGTTAAATGAGCAATGCTGGGTTTTGGTTGTTGCGATGATATCCGTCTCTCTTTGATAACACTGATTCAATCGTGTGAAGAGTTGCTGGTGAGCGTTCTTTGATACGATAGAAGCCATCCTTACATTTTATAGCGTTTATTTTAACTCGGGGATTCTTCCTTTAATTCTACTACTTTCCCTCAGATTCTGTACAGATTATTACAAGTAGTCTTTTTCGGTTCCATCATTTAAAACACGCAGAAATTTTATTAGCCTTTAATTTTGCATATGCATCATTTATGATCAAAAGAGACAATTTGCACCAAAAGTTCGCCATTTCTACTCTAACCTTACTTAAAAAAAATCTCTTGAAAATTTTCAATAGTATATCTTCCAGAAACGGATGGGTCCGATCGATTTGGTACCTTCGACAATGTTTTATGTAAATATAAGGAGTATGTTAAAAAAAATTATCATGTTGAAAAATTTGTCTCGATTTAAAAAAAATAATTATTTAATATTTAAAATTAAAAAAAAAATATTATTATTTATATTTATTTTTTGATTTGTTGTAGCTGAAATCCAAAACAAAATACTGTCAAATTTTTAGAATGAAGAAATAATATTTGAAAGAGTTACATATTTTCAAAATAATGTAAATTTTTTATCGTTCCTTGGAGATATTTTATATTTTTCTTACTTATTATATTTCTTCTGAGTATCGAAAATCAGGTTTTGTTGAGATCATATTGTTTACCAAAACATATCCGGATCTCTTTCCATCTCTACTAACAAATCTCCTATTCCGTGATGCTAGTGGAGATACAGTGGTACCCGCGGTCTCTAGAAAAAACGAGTATCGGACTAACATTCCTTCCTTTCCTTCAGTAGCACAGCGTTTGGTCGTAGCCAGTGTCGTTATTGATCATTTAATGAAAAGTTAGGAGTGAGTGGGTATGTACAGTGAAAATGATTTGCTTCTCCCAAGCTTCATTTTCTTGGTTCATTCGGTCGATCACGAAGTGCAACTACGGGCGATCTACTTCAGCTCAGCATACAAGTTTCCATTTTTCCGATATATAAATTTGGGTTCAATGCCGTGAAGTCAAATTATAGACGACTATAAAAAAAAGTGCCTAACGTTTTTTATGATTCTTTGTTTTCGTAAAAATCCAGAAATGTGAATCTTATCTTCACAATAGATATAATTATTGCTGTCACAATGCACTAAGACAACAGGACCAGCAAACCTCAGCTGCCACTTTTAATTAACACCGTTAACTCAAACACCAAAACTATTCGGTTCTCTACTTTTTGGAAAAATTCCATTCGAATTAGAAAGATGTTTTCTGTTTTTTTTTCGGCTTAAATTTTTCATAAGCATTTCCCGTGCTATACCTCTGAAGGATTTTTTGGACGGGATTTTGTGTAATTTTTTCTCGAAAAGACCTCCAAATTTCGTCAATTGCTTCAAATTGCAAGTTCGGTTATTTATTTGAGTCCAAACGTCTTCAATTGGCCCAAACACGACTCGAATAATATCGACTCAGAGTACTTCGAAATATCAAATTATTTAAGTTTGAGTGGCTATGAACAATTTCGTCCAATATACTCGAACCATCCCGTTTGGCCCGGGTTGGCGGTTCAATGCATAGGACAATGATCTTACAAGCCAGTTGTCGTATGTTCGAGCCCCGACCTGGAAGGATTCTTAGTGTCAGTAGGATCCATAGTACTAGCCATGCAATGATTCTGTACACTAAAAATCGGCTGCGAAGTCTGTTGAAACAGAAAGGCCAAATTCCACAAAAGGAATGTAATTCCAAGACTTTGTCTTTGATCCCGTTTGCCTCCTGTTATTAAATTACATCGATGAAACCGAGATTTGGGAACTCATCGACAGGTTTTACCTATTCGAACGATTGCTCTTGCTCATAAACTGTCAAACTGATTTTGATTGTATTTTGATTGGGTCATTTGGGACCTTTAAGAGCAGGAAAAAACTGCTTAAAAGTGCGAAATGTACCTGTTTTGGGGAAAAATGTTGAGATGGAATCAAAACCAATTGTCAGATGATTGATTTTTACGGAATATGAAGGATAATACTTCTCACTGTGCGAGAAAAATACCATTCTACTTCACTGATCGCGAGCAATCATGAGGATCGTTCGTTCATTCTGACTTTAGAGTATTCGAAATAATTTCCATCCGAAGATAATTTTTGAGTTGTGAGAATTTCACCGGAACAGCTACAGGTACAGAAATAAGAGGAACAAGTATAGAAAGTATGTTCAAGAAAAATTAAAAAGGTACAGGAACAAGTGCAGAAAGCACAAAACGAAGTACAGAAATAAGAGAAACAAGTGGCACAATTGCAGAGCGTGCAGAAAAAGGTACAGAATGTGCAGATGGTATAGATATAAGTACAGAAGTTACAGGACCAAATACAGAAAATACTGAAGCAGGTACAGAAAGTACAGGAACAAATTCTGAAACAAGCACAGAAAGTACAGGAACAAACACACAAGTTACAGAAACAAGCACACAAAGTACAAAACGAAGTGCAGAAAATAAAAGTTTAGAGTAGAAGAAGAAAAAGTTTTCATTCCACGCATTCCAATGATGCCCACTGATATGTCATTTCAATTTGAACGTCATGCTCTCATCCGTTTAACTTTTCTGTTACAGTCAATAATCGTTAGGAGTTTGTAGCGTGGGCAATCATTATGAGTCTGTAGCGTGAATTTAGAGTTTTTTTTTTCAGATGATAAATTGTACGCTGCCTGTTCGCATTTCGGCAAACCATCGATATAAAAAAGTTTGGGACACTATCATATAGCATTATAATGATATTTTCCTTCAATAATCATTAAAATTGATGAGTAGTTTTGGTTTCCTACATTTAATCTAATATTATTGCGCTACGAAGTGTACATGGGGTCCGCTAGTGATTGACACAAATGTTGATTTCAGCCCCAAAGAGCATTACTGATACGGATACGGTTTTTGTGTGTTACAGTTAGCGGCAATTAGAGTCCTACGTTTGTATCATTCCAGTTAGCGTATTTACTAAACGACATTTTCGTGTTGGTTTGTAAGTTGAATTCCATTTATAGGCGGTGACATTTATAGCCATATTATTAAATCTCCAGCCTTTTAGTACAGTTCATAAAATGTCAGCTAGTTGGCCAAGCTCCGTGCTGCTTGGCGTGCGAGGCCAAGTACCAGCATTTACATGAACATGTCTAATTTGAATAAAACGGGGCGTATCGTGACAAATCTGATCATGATGCGGGAGCGAAAGTATTGCGGAACAATATTCTCTGCGTGCGCAATAATATCTCCTACCCATTCATACACAGTTGACAGACTATAGGACTCGAATTGTCGGATGGCTGACGTGGACTGATGATTGATTCGTTTTCGGTTGCATGCGAAACGAAAGATTTGAATCGCAACGTGGCGACGAACCTGCGCACAAACAAACCAGACGTACGCAAGCCGAAGAACAATGCCCACAGAAGTGTGTAGAATGTGATTGTGGCTGGACACGGGGTTCGTCGCCTGTGGCTTGAGTCACGTCAAAATAAATATAGGATATAATCTATGTTGAAATTTAATCAAGTTTTATGAACCATAACTCCTCCTAAATCCGGGTATATATCTAGGCGTAGCCAAACGGCACGGAAAGAGAACACGATCTGTCTAGTCGTCTTCGCATCATCCGCCGGCTTTATGACGGCTTCGACTAGGTGCGACTTCGAGTGGAATCTTAATTCCAACCATGGTTCTGGTTCCCGTCGTTTGCCCGTTCGCCCGGACACGTTCATTTCCCAACTGTAGGTTGGCACGGAGCTCTGCTTATAATAGAGCTAGACAGAAAGCATTATTATTATTATTATATCACAAGACGGCGGCACGATGGTACGGAGGTGATGGCGACGGCGGTGGCAGTGGCGGTTGTAACTGGAAGAACACGTTCGCCAACACAAATCAGCTATCATATAGGAAAGGTTCACGTGCGAGGGATGATTTCGTTACTTAGTTGCCTATCGACTCCCGCTTCACCCGTGAATTACTTTCAATAATTTCCTATAGCAAAAAAAGGCCGGAAAATTTGGTATTATGTGCTTTATTAAGCATGAAGAGAATGAGGTTTTCAACACTAGCAATAACAGCAAGTCAGCTGTGATTACTCCTACGTTTAGGAATTTAAAATGTCTAGTTTGTTTTGTAGATTACTCAGTTCAGTTGCAGAGTTCAGCTCACTTTAAATTGGTTCCAAGCTGTTCTCATTTGTGGTTGAAATTGATCGTCGGTCGTAAGTTATCTCTAGGAAACCCAACAAATACCTAGCGCAAAAAAACCAACAACAAGTGAACTCCTCAAATGACTGATTGGTCAATAGTAAATTGTTCCCAGCGGTAAAAAAAAAACCATGCGACCGTAACATTTCACCCACTTTCGGCACTGCCCACTTCCGACGGCGGCGTCTGGCATATGTTGCATGTTTGTGGAGTATATTTTCTGTAGCCCACATTAAAATTCATTGTCAGTAAACAAAGCATAATTCATTCATGGTCGAGTTCACGCTAGACTGCCGGCTGCCGAGTTAGCGTGTGGTTTGGAACTAAGACCGAACTCGCCAAGCTTGGCTTATAGGTTTATCTTGAAGCGAGCTGAAATTGCAATATTTGCGAAGAAAATTATCTTGATGGTGCGAACGGACAAATGAACACGGTAATGATAAAGATAGTGGGCAGTGCATTTCGGTTCAATATTTTGCTTGTTATGGTAATTTGTGAGAAAAATTGAAATCATTTGCAAAATTGCTCATTTTTTTCTTCCAGTGAGCCTGCAATTATTTCAAGAAATTTATCATGAAAAATAGCACTCTTGCACAACCCCTCGTTTTTTTTACTGCAAACGAAGAGGTCGTTCTCATCATTGATTAACTTTTCCTCCGTCACGTCGCTCTTTGCCAAAAGCAGAAAAGGAAAGGAACTCGATCGTATTGAATTGCCGAGGAAAGTGATTA
This sequence comes from Malaya genurostris, assembly GCF_030247185.1. Lineage (NCBI taxonomy): Eukaryota > Metazoa > Arthropoda > Insecta > Diptera > Culicidae > Malaya > Malaya genurostris. The sequence goes on from NC_080571.1 coordinate 325,357,614, forward strand.
GTCGACAACACTACGGTCCACATTTTCCCCACGAAGCAGTTGCTGATGGGTCAATCCGAAAATATCTCTGCGTTTCTCCTCGGACGATAAGTTTTGCTTTGAGAAACTATCCCCCGTACATCTCGATCTGACCTCGGCGATTTGTCAGTGGTCATACTGGATGTACAACTAATTACAAGACGCCATTTCTTCTGTGCAGTTGCAGGTTTATATCGCCCAACAAAATGCATCATTACAAGAAGCAGTCTTCCGAAGAGATCGCCGTTTGTTTACTACATCACACCATGGCTACCGGCCGGCAGCAGGTTTTCTGTGGGGACAGCAAGCACTTTGAGCGAATCATTGTAGTTCATCTGCGGGAGGATGGAACTGGAAGTGGCCTTCGTTCGCCGATTTGTTCGGCGATAGTGTGATCTTTCCGGTGTTCTCGCCTTGCCCATTATGATCACCAACTGTGTACTGGCGATCCACAATGAAGCAATCGACAGTCTGCAAATATTTGCTATAATCTTGAGAAGTCCGACATTTTCATCGTCCGCGCAAAAGACAGAAGACAGACAGTAACCGGTAAAAGAAAGAAGTGGTCAAGCAGGTGCCTATCGTACATCGGGTCTGCTCTGGCCGGTCATCCGCTGGTGGCAGTTGCGAATGCGAATGCAAGAAAAGGGGAACGAGCGCAAAACGATCATGCGAAAGAAAGTGAAGGAAAATAGTTCCGACCCCTTATTTAACCGATAAGCTTAAGGGATGCACTATGCAAAAAAGTGCTTTTTTTGTTCGTTGCAATTAACCATTCGTTATAAATATTTCTGAACGAGCAATCTATTTATATTTTGTTTATTATCTCTTGCCTTTTGAATTCAGTTTCTTCAGTTAGGCCTTAACCAGGAAGTGTATTTTTATTATTTTTTTAAGGAGGTAGAACACTTGTCTCATAAGGCAGATGTATGTGCGAGCCCCGACCTGGAACAACTTTTAGAGTCAGTAGAGTGGTCAGCTACACTAACCATATCTCCTCATGTCCTTTTGTACTATGAATCAGATGCGAAATGTGTTATCGAAATAGAAGATACCCAGAGTGTTGATTTCTGGAACGAAAGTCTTGAAAAATCAAAAAATTTTAGAGAATCGTATTCAACTAAGATAATCTGGAAACCTAGCAATTTGAATTCGAATCAGAAAAACTTGTCTGTACATTAACTGCTTTCATTAATTCTTGACAAAAAATGGCAATTTATCGGTTCGATAGGATTAACAACAGAATTAGATGTTTGCTCGATTATTACCGACAAATATCTTTGACATCACGATACTCCACGCATGTCCAATCAACATGGATAATATCGCGGTAACCTTCGCCACATGCACAATGATTAGTCTCGGAAAGTCCAATTCGAAGGAGATGTGCATCTAACGTGTAGTGATTGGACATGAGTCTGGACATCACACGAATGACATCTCTACTCACATCCAGTCCCCTGAACCATGCCTTTGGCTATATTTTAGGAATAATTGAGTGCATCCACCAACCCAGATCATCTTTATCCCAAGAAGCTTGCCAGCTGGCAAGTGTTCTTTGGCCAGACGCGCTATAGAATTCGTTGAAAGCAATTGGTCTCTCATAAATTTCACCCTCAATAGCACCACGTTTGGCTAAAATATCTGCTCTTTTATTGCCTGGAATGGAGCAATGAGCCGGGACCCAAACTATTGTGATTTGATAATAATTATTCAATATGACGTTCAGGCACTGTTTTATTTTGTCCAAGAAAAAAGGTTCATTTTTGCCAGCAGCGTTTGAACGAATGCCTTCAATTGCACTCAGACTATCTGTGAAAAGAAAATAATGGTTTGGAGATAATGTGACGATTACACTCAAACTATATTGAACTGCTGCTAACTCTGCTATACAAGGTGAGATGAAAAAACTGCAACCAACTTCAGACTGCTGTCATTTCTAAACCGCTCGTCCCACAGCTGTCAGATTTATTCTAGTGACAGCTCATTATATTATTTACAAGCGCACAAAAGCATTTTGGTGGGAATTTTTCAGAAAAAAAGTTATTTGTGATGGAATTCAAGTGTGATAGTGTGATTGCTTTGCATTTGGCTGGAAAACCACAAGTGGCTATCGTTAGAGCCCTCCAGCATTTAAAAGTGAATAAATCTTTTGTGTCTCGTACCATCGCTCGTTACCGTGATACTGGTAGCGTAGCCCGACGTCAAGGAAGTGGACGAAAAAAAACAGCAACATCGGCAGAAATGGTTCGAAAAGTGAAGATGCGAATTGAACGAAATCCGCGTCGCAGTGGCCGAAAAATGGCTCGTGAGCTGAACATATCGCAATATGCCATTCGGCAAATATTGAAAAATGAGCTTGGACTAAAGCCATTGAAGTTCCAAAAAGTGCAAGATCTTACTGATGCGCAAAAAAAAGTTAGACTCGAAAAAGCTAAAGAGTTGCTTCGCTTGGCCGAAAGTGGTGAACTGCCGAATTTGGTTTTCTCCGATGAGAAACCATTCGTTATCCAGCAGTTTGTAAACAAACAAAATGATCGTGTTTACTTGCCAGAGAGGTCAGCTGAAAATTTGCAACTTCGGTTGGCCACCAGAACTCAAAAGCCGGCCATGGTGATGGTGTGGGCCGCCATAACAGCCGATGGTCGCTCGCCGCTCGTATTCATCGACCGTGGGGTCAAAATAAATGCGCAAATCTATCGCGAAAATATTTTGGAGGGAGTTCTGAAGCCCTGGGCACGCAAACATTTCGGCCGCAGACCTTGGACATTCCAACAGGACTCAGCACCATCGCACTCAGCACGCGCCACCCAAGAATGGTTAAGAAATGAGGTTCCTCGCTTCATTTCCACCGCACAATGGCCACCAAAATCTCCGGATGCCAATCCGTTGGACTATTGTGCCTGGGGTATTTTGGAAAGCAAGGTTGGCACTAAAAAATACCAAAGTGTCGATCATCTCAAGCAAGCGCTTCGCCGAGAATGGGACAAAATACCGCAGAGCCACTTTCGGGCAGCGTGTGATGGTTTCATTGGCCGTTTGAAGGCCATAGTTCGTGCCAAAGGTGGCCAATTCGAACAAATCTAAACCGATTCTCAAATTTGATGTTATTTCCGACATTTTTTGCTTTCATTCAATAAAATTTAAAAAAAAATGAAAAAATTATGGCGTTTTACTTTGTTGCAGTTTTTTCATCTCACCTTGTATAAACAGATGCAGGTTCTTGAAGCCTAAAGGAGACCGAAACATTATTGTTGAATATACTAAACCCAGTAGCCTCTTCAATTCGTGATCCGTCCGTGTAAAATATTTTCTCAGAATCAATATGCCTGAACTTACTTGTAAATATTTTTGGGATTTCCATCGAGCTTAGGTGTTCCGAGAATTCACGCACTTCGCGCTGCATGGATGTGTCGAAAAATAAAGTTGAGTGAGGGACATTTAGGAGGCTGACACGGATAAGAATATATCTTGAAGGGTTGATTTCCTGTGACATATGGTTAAAATATACAGTCATAAATCTTGTTTGAGATTGAAGCTCAACTAACCTTTCGAAGTTATTAATAACTAGGGGATTCAGTACCTCGCATCTTATTAGCAGTCGCGACGAAAGCTCCCAAAAACGATCTTTCAATGGAAGAACTCCCGCCAGAACTTCAAGACTCATTGTATGTGTCGAATGCATGCAGCCTAAAGCAATTCGCAAACAACGGTACTGAATTCGCTCCAGTTTGATAATATGAGAATTTGCAGCGGAACGAAAGCAAACGCATCCATATTCCATCACTGAAAGTATCGTTGTCTGATACAATTTTATTAGATCTTGCGGATGAGCACCCCACCAAGACCCTGTTATTGTTCGAAGAAAATTTACTCTTTGTTGGCATTTTGTTATCAGAAACCTAATGTGTCCTCCCCACGTTCATTTTGAATCAAAGCACACCCCAAGGTATTTGAAAGTCAAAACCTGTTGGATCATTCTTTCTATCATATGAAGCTGAAGCTGCACGGGATCATGCTTTCTTGAAAAGACGACCAGCTCTGTTTTCTCCGCAGAAAATTCGATACCCAGATGAACAGCCCAAACGGACAAGTTATCTAAGGTATCTTGCAATGGTTTTTGCAGATCGATAGCTCTGGGTCCAGTAACTGAAACTACGCCATCATCTGCCAATTGTCTTAGTGTACATGGGGTTACTAGACAGCTGTCAATGTCATTCACGTAAAAATTATAAAGGAGCGGACTGAGGCATGAGCCTTGCGGTAGACTTATGTAGCTAATTCTGAATGTTTCCAAATCGCCATGTGAAAAATGCATGCGTTTCTCTGACAAAAGGTTGTGCAAATAATTATTTATAACCGCTGGAAGTCCATGTTGGTGGAGCTTGTCTGAAAGAACATCAATGGAAACTGAATCAAATGCTCCTTCAATGTCTAAAAATACAGATGCCATTTGTTGCTTTTGAGCGAAGGCAATTTGGATGTCAGACGAAAGTAATGCAATCATTCGTCCCTTTATTTCTACGGAAGCCAAACTGAGTATCTGACAACAAACCGTTCGTCTCGACCCAAGTGTCGAGACGTCGTAGAATAATTTTTTCGAACAATTTTCTGATGCAGGATAACATCGCAATGGGTCTATATGAGTTGTGATTGGAAGCTGGTTTCCCCAGCTTTTGGATGGCGATAACTTACACTTGCCACCAGTCAGGTGGAACAATATTTTGCTCAAGAAGCTTGTTGAACAATTCCAACAAACGTCTTTTTGCGAGGTCGGGCAGATTCTTCATCAAGTTGAATTTAATTCTGTCCAACCCAGGAGCGTTATTGTTACAAGACATGAGTGCTATGGAAAATTCCATCATTGAAAAGGGGCTATCAATGGAACCATTATTTCGAAAAGATTCCCTAATAATGCTATGCGTAGGAACAGAATCTGGACAAACTTTCCTCGCAAAATTAAATATCCATCGGTTCGAATATTCCTCAAAAAATGAAGTTTAATCCACAGTAAATTATCTTTATCTTTATTGCACTTGCACTTTATTGAAGTGTCCAAATAAATCCAAGAGAGAACTTTCCGGTCGTAAAAAAAAGTTTCATAATTTTCAATTATGTCTATTTAATTATCATAAATAAAATTTTGGTGTAAATTTTGCTCTCATTGTTCGTAGAAAAAGTCTGACAGTCTTCAGAGCTAATGACATAATTAATATGCATACATAAATTATGCAAGAATATGTCGATAGGAGAGAGTAACTAATGGCAAATAGTGCGCATGCGTGTATTAAATGTGCAAAATGAACAAAGTTTGTACATGTATTACAAACTTTGGATGTGTTCTGAAAGTTCAACAGTCAAGGTTTCTGTAATATTAATATTATATTGTTATCATATCAATCCGACTGTATAAAATCATTGATTTTTCAAAATCCGTTGAAATTCAGTAAATTTTACCAATGACTTCGCTGTAAATAATTCACAAGTGTTAGATATTCACATTTTATTCGATGTACTGATAATATTAGACTACAACAACAGAATATTATTCTCAACATTTGCTACTTAGCCATTGTAGACTAGCTGGCGCACCTTCTTGCAAACGTTCCTCATTAAATTCCGTACAGACTTCTTGGCGACAAGTTTTGACACTTTTTTCCAATCTTTTTCGAAATGTTGAATGGTTTCGGCTGCCAAGACATGTTTCCTAAGATGTGCCTTCGTTAATGCCCAAAATTCCTCAATTGGTCGAAGTTGTGGGCAATTTGGTGGATTCATGTCTTTTGGGACGAAAGTGACATTTTTGGTAGTATACCATTCTACCGTTGATTTCGAGTAGTGGCAAGAAGCAAGACCTGACCAGAAGACAACAGGATCCTTGTGGCTTCGAATCATGGGTAGAGATCGTTTTTGTAAACATTCCTTGATGTATATTTCGCTGTTCATTGAAGCAGTGGTGATTAAGGGTTTCGAAATCTTACCGCAGCTACAAATTGCTTGCCAGACCATAGCTTTCTTACCAAATTTTTTGACTTCAATCCATGTCTCGGACTAGCTTAACACTTACTCTTCTCGTACCGTATAATATTGTGGTCCCGGCAAGGATTTGAATCGAGTTTTACCTAGGTTTCGTCGTCCATGATTATGCACAGGTCCGCACCCAGGATTTTATTTCGGGAGGGGCCCACAAATAAGATATAATGCATCTAACTGATGATTCTTGTGCCTTAAGTATTTATTTATTTTATTATTTTTTTTAAATATTTTTGAGTGCAAGTAATTATAAATTTAAGTAAATATGTACTCGCATATTTTGGATTGGACAGTGAGGGATTGAAGCAAGAAGTTATATGTGTCAAAGGGAAGGGATCGTTTTTTTACATTTCTTTTATCAAATAGTCCCATAGTTCGACTTCGACTTCCGGTTCCGGAAAAACTGAGTTAGGAGTATTAAGACCTTCAATGTTAAGGGTGTGTTCTTATGTAAAAAGGATGTTCTTACGTGTTCACGATGTAAAAAGGAGCAAATATTTTGAAACTATTCAAGCTCTTCTAGTTTGCAAAATTTGTTGATTATTTTTCGAACAGATGGTCGAGCAGATTTTAATAAATTCATATTCCAATGAAGTGCCTTACAATCCCATATGGCTCTATTTAATTTCATCGAGTCATCTTTCGTATCTGGATCAAAGATGCCAGACCGGCAGATTTGTTTGTAAATCAGCAGATTTATAAAATAAGCTGCATACATTTCTCACTTGCAGACTTTTTTGTAGGCTTTTGAAAATCACGTTTTTTGTAGACGTTTGTAAAAATTAACAGACTTTTGAAATTGCCGCGGTCTTTTTTTTGTTCACTATATCAATTCCTTACATCATTCTTTGAAGAAAACTTGGAGTCCGCAGACTTTTTTCGAGTTTACAGACTTCTTCAACCCTGCATGAAAATATTTAAAATTTTTTCTTTGCATCTCTGGTCTGGTTTTTCAGAGTGATGAGTATAAAAATTTAAATTCGTCATTGGGAGTGACGATGCAACAACAGAAAAATCTTCTTTGTAGCGGTCAAAAACTCCAAAATGGAACTCACATAAATTTCGCAGAGATGACTAGTACGATTTGCAAAAATGTAAAAATTGATTCTAATGAAAGGTCTTATGGATTCATAGACTTTTATGCTATTTTAACCGATTCCGGTTTCCGGTTTCGGAACAGGTCCGGAAGAAGCGGTCAGAACTCCAAAATGAAACTCACACTCTGCATTTGTGTATCTGTGCATTATCTTGAAAAACTGATTTTCAATCGCTCCAATAATACACACTTATATTTGGTGTCGAAGGTGTTTTTCTTTGTTCGAGGTAGTCCACGAAAAGTCTACCGAGACAAACCTAAAGAACCTCCCAATTAAGCCTACCTAGGCCGCTTCGGAGCGCTCAGTCTATTGTCGGTCGCCGATTTCAGTCTATTGTCGGTTAATCATTCTGTTCTCTGATGTATAATAATGGATCTAGACTTCATCAATATTAACTAACTGACACCATCAGCATAGGCGAATGTGCTTCCGATGTGTGCTCGCGTTATTGTTTTAGTCCTGAGTATGCAAGTGCGACATCCAGCGGCAGGACATCTTTATCATTCGCAGAATCTTGCTAAAACTAGGATTATTTTGATCAGTACTAATCTTCATGGCATTTTCTGGCCATCTATTACCGTTTCCTTTAATTTTGACATTGACTGTAATCACTGTGAGAACCGACTTTTTAGTTTCGAAAAAAAATCGATTTCAGAAAGAAGCGGGTTGATGGCCAAAAAACTGTTTCTGTTCTTGATTCCGGAAATAGTGGTTAAAATCCTAAAATGAAAATTACTTTACTTCGATTTCGGGAGGGGCCAGGGCCCCTTGACCCCCCCCCCCCTGGGTACATGCCTGATTATGCAGTTCAAATTTCCAGCAAGAATCGTATTATACAGCTTTCGAACCCTCGGCCTGATCGATGCTTCTTGTTTCGGACTACGTTTTGGTTGTTTCTGCTTCATATAGGTTCGAAGATTCAAACGTTCTTTAGCACGAAGAACATTTGACTTCGAAGTGCCCACTTTTTTGGCCACATCCCGAACTGAAATCTCCTTCTTTTGCTCGAACGCCTTCAGTATACGTTTATCCAACTGAGGGTTAGTATGACCTGTTTTTCGACCCGTTTTCGGCTTATCCTCACCGAACTTCCTGATTGCATTTCGCACGGCTTTTTCACTTACTCCTTCCATTTTTGTTATCTTTCTCAGTGACAGTCCGCATTCTGTGCAACATTTGTACACAATTTTTCGACGTTGTTCTGCTGAAAGTCCACGCATTTCGAAACAAACTAATGAAAACGAATAAACAACTGCACAAGTGGTTAGAGAAGAGTGTAAACAACCGGGCGCAGCCATAAAAATTGACAGATTCTGAACCATTGCGAAATGGCAGTGGTTTTTGGTTGCGTCCATACTTTCTGGGACAGTCTTTAATACTGCACAAGCCATCAGTATAACACTGTTTTTTGTAAGGTTTGTCTTTTTTCAATTTTATCCATTTTAATATAATCGGTAAAAAAGAAACTTTACTTTAGGACAATTTTAGATAAACAAAGAATGTACAGTGATTTAAAATTAAAATTAAAATTTGAGAAGGTTTTGCAAACATTTGTTCGAGTAGACGCGAAATTCGTCGTCGCCTAAAATTTCATAAGTTTGAAACTGACCTCTGCTTATGATCTATTTCAGCTCACGCCCGGAGGAAACGGTTGGAAATTTGTGGTGTCTTTCTGCGTAATCTTGAACGAAAGGAGAAGAACATAGCTTGAATGATAATGGTATAGCTTGTGAATGTTTGCTTGCAATGTACTGATCATTTTGGCACCTCTCCAACCGTGCGTAGTGTACATGTGCGCAGTAGCGTCTCGTGACAAAATTGACTAGTTGTGCACTGCTTATGTGTTATGATTGCAGATGTAACAGTTCGTTGTAAGTGAAAACTAAAGATTGAGGAATGGAGATTTGCTTGTGTTTTTTAATAATGATATACTTTCGGATGGGATTTTTTATTAAACAAACAATTCTCAGAGCTGAGCTGAGTAATTTGTTCTCTTCTTGAATCTGTGCAGTAACTTATGAGTACGGAAAAGACACTACCACAGCGACAACAGATACTTGAAATTTTATGTCTGATGTACGAGGTCTGTTCAAAAAGTTCCCGGAATTTTTTAATTGCGCGCGTCTGGGAGTCCGGTGGTCAAAATTTTTTTTATTGTGTTGGTACATATGTCCCTAATGTATGGTGAAATTTTCAGCTGTATTCATTGTTTACATTCTGTCTTGTAGCGGCTGGTGTAGACGTGTTTTTGTGAGCTCGGCGATTTTTGTTAGTTTAAACAATGGAAGAATTGAAGAGTCAAAGAACTTGTATTAAATTTTGCGTGAAAAATGAAATAAAGTGTAACCAATTGTGCGAAATGTTACAGAGAGCCTACGGTGAGTCTGTTATGAAAAAAAAAACAAGTGTTTACGAGTGGTATAAGCGTTTCCAAGATGGCCGCGAAGACGTTGAAGACGACGAACGCTCCGGTCGACCCAGCACGTCAATAATCGATGAAAATGTGGGAAAAGTGGAAAAAATGATTATGGATGATCGCCGAATCACTATTAGAGAAGTTGCTGATGAAGTTGGCATATCAGTTGGCTCATGCCATCATATTTTTTTAAATGTTTTGGGCATGAAACGAGTGGCAGCAAAATTCGTTCCAAAACTGCTGAATTTTGATCAAAAAAACAAACGCATTACCATCGCTCAGGAGCTGTTAAACCTCCTTATTCACCAGATATCGCTCCGTGTGATTTTTTCCTGTTCCCAAAGCTGAAGAGACCCATGAAAGGACAGCGTTTTTCATCGATTGAAGAGATAAAGGCAGAATCGCTGAGAGTGCTACAGAGCATTACAAAAAGTGACTATCAGGGGTATTTCGAAGATGCTGGCATAAGTGTATTATATCTAGGGGGGATTACTTTGAAGGGGACCATATAGATGTAGACGAATAAATAAATATTTTTTAGAAAAATGAGAATTTCGGGTACTTTTTGAACAGACCTCGTATATGAGATGCGTGTAAATACACGCCATTTCGGTGCGATCCAACCTGCTTTCATCGAATAAATAGAGATTCCAAAAAATAATTGGATTTGGATGGGGTTGGGGACGCAGTTCATTCCTTCAATTCGACCGGTTGTGCAGTGCACGAGGTGCACATGAGGACGAGACGCCACTGCATGTGCGGTAGTTTGTTCAACCGTGACAGTTCCATAGATTGTAAAATATTTGTAGGTACGAATTCGTCCTCTGGTATAAACTTTTCTCATTTTCACTATTTCAAACAGTAAATGTTCTGTTGATATGCATGATGATAATGGCTTTTCATCTTAACGAATGACATGAAATATTTTTTCGAACGCAATTTTCTCCCGATAGCTATCCGTTAAACCCAAATGGCATTTCGAACAGCTATAATCCAACCGGTGAAAGAAGCTAGCAGTGGCGAAACGACAAACGGTGCACTGGTGAAAGAATTTCACCTGCCACTGTGTGTCTCTGTTGAGCGAAAGGAGATGAAAAAAATAAACACGCTTCGCGTTCGGAAATTTCACTCGAACCTCGGACCGGTTGGGGCAGTGACGTGATGTGACGTAAAATTGGCTCAATTTCATCCTTCCGATCGCGCGGTTGTTTTCGTGGCTGACGTTGTTGTTGTTGTTTGTGTCGTTCCGCGTATCATACTTTCTTTCTTCGGTTTCTATTTACACTCAACTTCGTCAGTCTCTACGTTTTGACTAATTTCGATTATGAACTTGCACGACTCGGCTCTTCGCCGACGACGACGACGACGACGGCCAGCGAAAAATGAAGCTCGATAGCTGCTCGAAACCGCAGGTATTCCAAGAACTGGTTTATTGAGCACACGGGAACCTCTTTCGCGCGAGAAACAGCTTCAGTGAGCTCCAACGAGAGCATGGCACGATTATGTATCGGAGGTGTAGATGGCCATTAGATTTTCGATGATTTCGGTCAATTTAGGTGAGGCGATAATAAAGTGTATTTTTGGAAATTTCGAATGAGTTTTTTTTTTCGTCAGCACCTCTGTATAGCACGAGGCAAAACCAAGACAGTCGGCTGGAGAGTAATTGGCGGTACCTTTTATGATGAGTCTCGCAGTCGAGAAAGGTGTTAATGGTCAATTAAATCGAACGGCATCTATCGTAGGTCACGCGGAGTGCTCGATTGTCGGATGGATGGATGGATGGATGGGAATTGTTTTCAAAAGGGCACAGCAAATCACGCATGGCTCTTGCGTCGAATCGGTCGGAGAGACAGCCTTTAGACAGGCTGGGGGATGATCGGTGCTGTAAATGTGTTTTATTCGGTCGTTAAAATCTAACTGGCATTCAAAAGTGACCATTCTAGTCGGATTATTTCGCTCGAAGGTATGCGTGTGCGGGGGAGTAATGGATGGGTTATGTAGAACTACACGAACGTATTTTAGTAAGGAAAGAAATATTTTTAACATTTGTAGTTGACCATACTGAATCTTTCGGATTGTGACAATTTATTACATCTGTCAAAGTCTCTTATTGTGTTTACATTCGATACTGGTGCTGAAGGATAGTCCAACAAACAGATAGAAGTCATTCAATTTCATGGAAATATTTCACACGCTGTGTGATGATTTCGGAGCCCACTAATTGCTAATCTATCCCAGGCTGCCAAAAACTTCAACCGACACGCATCGCCTTTCGGTTATGCTTGCCTGTGCTCATTTGAACCTACGTGTGCTGATCATGTTCTCATGTGAATTGGATCAAACTCGGCTGGAACACCACGTCTACAATTATCACTACTGCAGATGTGCCTAAACCTGCCTGCCGTCAAAAAAGATGAAGCCAAAAAAAAAAAGAAACCGGACACGTTTATTACTATTGGATAAAACTTCCGTTTCGCGCTTAATTAACAGGTTGTCTTTTGTGTCTCTCTTCAGTGGGAAAGGTACTAATCATATTTGAAATGAATGACTACGAGAGTGTGACTCCGCTACTGCTTGTTGTTCGTTGGTTGCAGCTTTATCCTCGGCCTCGGATTCTCACGCACAGGTTAATTTTCGAAGCTGGCGTTTTCCGATTCCGGAATCGTTCACTTTGCATCGGCTTCCAATCGATCAACGGTTCCGTAAGTGACTTCCGACTTCATTTGGGCTTTGGTTTATTTCCGTTTATTTTAAGGAAAGTGTGTTAGTGGAGAAACCAAAAATCATGTCACGTTTGAAGACCTTATGCTCTGCGAACCTCCATCGAGTCTGTGTGAACTCATTCACTGTTTTTTTCAGATTGGTCTCGATTTCATCTCAAAACGTTTCAATGTTTCATTGTCAGTGAACAACCGATTTCACGCCTTCCGATTTCCATTACAAGATCTCATCAGATACTGATGCGCTTATTAGCGAAACACAGCAGGAAAAAAAGCACAACCACTAAATCGGTAAACTACTGGTTGGATAAGAAAAAAAAAGTCGCTACAGTCTCTTCAGTCGGAACTATTGCCATCGGATTGGTTGGTTATTTATCTTGAATCGTTAAAAGTCACGTACTCGACTCGACTAATTTACATTTCGTTCTGTACCATTTAACGAACAATGTTCCTCATCTCAACCTAATGACGATGCTCCTATTCAACTCGTCACGTGTCGTACAAAAGTGTTGGCAACATTGAGGGGACCTCTGCTGCAGGCCCCGGAATCAACCATTCGAAGAAGAAAATGACTCCAGCTGGTAGTGGCTCGATTGAGCGCTAAATCACATGCTGCTCACCCCATACAAAACTGAACCGAGGATGGCGGAATCATGTTTTCGAATTACGAAAAATTTCACCCACTGTCGACACTCAACGACTTTGCTGCTGTCAAAGGCATCCCGCCAACGGAGCAGCATGAAATCACGTTCACCTATCAAAGAAATGTTCCGTTCTCTTTTGGGATGCCAAACCGGAGCTGAGTTTGATCTGCGAGGCGCAGATCGGAATGAATGGAGCGATTTTATTGTAACCACGTTTGAGCCGAAGCTGTTTCGCGTATGTTTCATTCACTTGCAGCCTACGTGCTTGTACGTATCGCTAGGTACTACTGGCAAGGCAATTGGCGAATCGAAACAAACGAAGGAAGGAATGTGTGTGTGTGTTTGTGTCTTATGCAGATTCAGATATTCGCGGTTATTGAACTCCTCGGCGGAATGTTATCCGAAACCTAGAAGATCGTTATTTCATCTAGCACTCACTACGAAACCTAATCTGTCATGTATTTCGTCTGGCTCTCGTAACCTTATGTGAGTTGGCACGAGAGTTGGGAATGTGCCTTTTATGTTTCACCGGGATATGGTTTCCATGCACTCATTGGTCGCAGTGTTCAATACATTATTCGACTGCTGAACTCAGTAGCGTTTGTTACTACAAATTGGGGACAAAACAGGTCAAAGACGGTTGTGCAAATAATGCGTTGGTCAATAAGTCCCCAGTTTGACAAACAGATAGCTTCACTAATTCAAAATCCTTCTAGCGTGCAAATGATCCATCTTTCGGATGTCATTTGACAAAATTTGCCAAAAATTTTTAAAAATTTGAAACAATATAGGAAAAGGAATTTCATAAATTTGAATCGGAATTTGATAAAACACTGTTTTTCAAATGTATAAAAATACTATGCTTGAAAGGAAATTGCTTTCCAGATAAGCATAAGGAGTGTATCGATAAGTAGTTAGCAACATTCAAACAGTTATTACTCTGAAATGGCTTAATTTTTTGCAGTGTGTTTTGCGGTGACATGTTTGTTTACATGTCAATAACAGCTGCGCAATCGATTGGTTTCGGTACGGTTTATCGTTTCAATGAGTCGAATTGATCCGGAAACGCGAAAGAAAATTTTGCACACTTGGTGCTCAGAAAGAGGTGTCACGTACTACGAAATTGCAAAACGGGTGAAAGTGCACCACACCAGTGTCAAAAATATCATCGAGAAGTTCGGTAAGACCCTTTCCATGAAGGATTTGCCCCGATCCGGTAGGAAAACGGGTCCCAGCCAGCCCGGCCGGGACTTAAAAGGGGTTGAGTACATCAGGAAAAACCCATCGGCGTCGACGCGGGATTTAACCAAGCAGTTCAACACCAGCATCGGGATGATTCAACGGATCAAAGTTCGGAACTCCCTGAAAACGTACAAGAAACAGAAGGTGCCGAAAAAGTCCCTGGTACAGCAAGTTCAAACCAAAACAAGAGCGCGAAAACTGTATAACCGGATTCTACAGAATAAAGACAGATGCATCCTGATCGACGACGAAACCTATGCCAAGGAAGACTCTCGAGCGCAGCCCGGACCGCAATATTATATGAAATCGGTGTACCAGGACCTGGACGGCGCTGACACCACGGTGGCGATGGAAAAGTTTAGGCAGAAGGTGTTGGTCTGGTAAGCAATTTGTACCCATTGTTTGCGGTCGTCGATTATCTTCACGAAGGGCACAATTAACGCCAAGGTGTACGAGGAAGAATGTTTGAAGAAGAGAATGCTGCCACTGTATAGAAAGCATAAGGCTGCTCCTCTCTTCTGGCCGGATTTGGCTTCAGCTCACTACGCAAACTCCGTTCTACAGTGGTTGTCAAAAAATAATGTACAATTCGTGGAAAAGGACATCAACCCACCGAACTGCCCCGATCTTCAGCCAATTGAAAGGTATTGGGCAATTGTCAAGCGGCACTTTCGGCAGGAAGGTACAGTGTCCCAAAACATGCAGGAGTTCGAAAAAAAAACTGGACAGCTGCCACCAGAAAAGTCACAAAAGTAACTGTGCAGAATTTAATGATGAATGTCAAGTCCAAAGTGCGAGCGTTTCACAGAAACTAGGATTTTCTTCAATATAATCAGTGAAATGCATAAAATGTTATTTTTCTACAATTAATCGAAAACTGATGTCAAAATATGTTTTTTTCGCTTTTTTATTCAATAATCAATGTTGCTAACTACTTTTTGATACACTCCTAGGTCCGTACTCTGCTCCAAGCAAATCAACACAGAAAAATTGTGAAATTTACACAAAAAATAAACCAACAAGAATATTTGAAAAACAGTTGATTTGAAATTATGATTTAAAACTATCATTTATGTAAAATTAATTTGGAGTGCATTGATATTCCAATTAATAAATCTGTATTTTTGTAGCAAGTGGCACGTTCCTCTAGTTATTTTGAGATTTGTGGTTTGCTGTGGCTTCTCATCATTTGGAAGGGAATTGTGAAGTGGGTGAAGTGGAAAAACAACAGCAAACATAAAGAAACAAAGGTGCAAAAGTGCACAGTTATTGAACCTCCAACCCCCGAGAGGATTTAAAGATTTTACAAAAGCCATTCTGCATTCCCGGAAGAATGCAGAACGATTCGCATTATGTTCGAGCAGAAGTAAATTTGGTACCCCATAGGGGATGCCAAACAATGTGCTGAAACTTATTAACGTCAATACAGAAAGGATTCATTCACTCCAGGAAGAACGATGAACCCCTCTGACTTTTGCTCCGTACCACATTGGGTGAGAAACGATATAATATTGTTTAATTTTAGCTCCGCATACACAGACTCAACCATGTATGGAGGACCAAAAAGTCGGATACGTAGTTGCGTCAATGCGGCTCAAATAATACTCAGCACGCTGAATGGTAGCCATGTGATAATTTAGTTTGCAATGTCCAGTCAGAGATCTTACCAGAATACTGCAATTATGCTTGGAAAAATGCAGTAGACACTTTGACATTTACAGATTCAAATCTGGAAAAAATGTTTTTGTCTGAGCGCAAGTTTGCAAGCTGCGCCAGTAGCTGGCACTTTTGGAAGCAGTCCAAGAACGAATCTTGTGCTTTATGCAACTAGTTGAAAGTTTTAAAGCAGGTTCAGGGCCACCGAAATCATTCGTTGCACCAGCTCTAGCCAACTCATCAACCCATTAATTTCCAGTAATACCAGTAATACCAGAATGGTCGGGTACCCATAAGAAGCAAACGGCATTTGAGATCCTGAGGTCTTCAATTTGAGTTCGACACGCGATCACTAGATTCGACCGTGAATCATTCGAACTGAGTGCCCTTAAAGCTGCCTGACTGTTGGAACAAAAATAAATTCGTTTACCATAGATTCTCTGCTGAAGTGCCGATTGTATTCCACATAGAATCGCGTTGATTTCTACTTGGAACACAGTACAGTATCAGCAATGAATGTATCTGGGTTTGAGTCCTCATGATTTTCCAAAAGCTCGTCTGCATTGGCCGAAAGCCATGCAAGCTTTTTTAATCCTGAAGTCAATGTGAGCAGACCAATTCAGTTTTGTATCAAGAATAACTCCGACGTATTTAACTTGATCAACCACAGTAACATCTGAACAGAAGAACTGTAACGGATTACCCAAAAGATCGCAGTGCATGAGGCATTAAATCGAAGAGAGTGTTAATGCTTATACCGGTCATCAATATATGATAATCGTCGGCAAAACCATAAATCGGGAATCCAAGGTCATTAAGTTCCTTTAACAAACTATCAGCAACTACACGGAACCACCCGCGATCCCATTTCAACCAGAATATTAGTTGATTTTCTGAATTCGATTGGTTAAAATTTGGTACAACTAATCGATTGTTGTTTTAACTAAACTGTCATTTTTGTTTTTCGATTAGCAGAAACGATGGTTGAAACAACTAATTTAACTGTTTGAAAATAAAATGCTGTCAATTAGTGAGGACACATACCTTTCAATTTCAACAAATATTTTAGTTGAAATAACTGGTGTTGTTATTGAAACAAAATTCTGTTAGTTGAAAAATAAATCGGTTTTATTTGTTTGTTTGTTTTGAGATCAGTAAAGATCTGAATTCTAAAAAAAATACTTCTGATTCGATCGGAAATGATTGATGTAGAAAAACGTTTTAAATCAGCAAAAGTGCCCGGAGGGGCGAGTAAATTAGCGAAATTATTAAATTTACCTAAAATGATGCCTTCAAACGGTTGAACTAAAGTTATGCACTGATAATTTTAGTCAATTTATATGAGCTTGTGTGTATCAACCGCTGGGAATTGGAATTTTGCGACGGCAATTGAAACGCGCCTTCAATCGCAGCGCGTTCTGTGCGTTTGAAACCCTTCGCTCCTGTTACTTTTATAAATTAAATTCATGTCAAAAAGCGTTTTATTGCTAATGCATGAACATCATCATCGGTAACAAACAGCTGGAAGTAAAACAGTCTGCAGGAAGTAAATAATGATCGAATTTGAAGCATAAAATTTTTGCGCATACCTGAAAGATTACGAGATGATCATTCATTAACATTTTCTAATTTGTCACCAAATCTTTTTCATCTCAAACGAGGTTAACTTTATCACAACACCGCTGTTAGATAAACACTTGTTATCATAAAATTCTCAAATCGAATGAACACAATTTCACCAAACGCTTTAACCATTGATGTTGTTTTCATTGACATTTTGAAGCGACGCGAACAGATTTCAACTAAAAAAGTTGTTGATTTTGCATTGCAATTATTGTTTTGCTTTCAACTGTCTCCGACATTTGACAGCATTCAAAATAACATATTTTTCAACTACTTGAATATATGCAAATCAAAAACCATTTTGGTTGAATCAAAAAGAAATTAGTTAAATCAACTATCGCAAAAATCAAAAACTGCGATATCGCAATTTTATGATCGAAGGGTTCTCCGTGTAGGTTCCATAAAAGTGGGGATATCTAGGAAAACTTCCAAGCAAGATTGTTTTTTTCAATGTTGTAAACAACATCATGCAACAGGGTTGTAGGGACTTTCCACGCTGGTCAGCAAGTTGAATTTCATGTAGCGGATGCATGCCCAAACTAACATTCCTGATATAGTGATCGACTATGCGTTCCACTGTTTTAAGAAGAAATTAGCTAAGGGGCTGTCCATAAAAGACGTCACGCTTTTTTTGGCGATTTTTGATTCCCCATCCCCCCTTTGTCACAAATTGTCACAGAAGCAAAGACCCCCCATCCCCCCTATGTCACGTGTCATGAATTCAAAATAAATAAAATTCATCTCAATAAAATCTCAATATGTATGACAAACCATACAAATATGAGGGAAAAACCGATTTATTACATGCTGTCATTAGATTAAAAAATATCCATAAATCTACAAAATCATCGGAATTATTAATATCAATTATATAAATTAACAAAAGTATTTGGTTGGAATTGATGAAACTAAATGTCTGTTTTAGTCCTCCTAGGGCTACACAGATATATTATTGTTTTAGGGAAAGAATAATATTTCCGTAGTGTAGCTTACAGTAGTGTAGCTTACTGAGAAAAGAAAGACCAACACCTCATCAAAACGAGATCACTGCCGGAGAATCTTTTCATTATTAGTTGATCAGTGAAAGTTCAATCGTTGGATGATTCAATAAGCTTTTATGTTGGTGGAGTAAAATCACATATGATCAAGATAAGACATGACATGTTCTACGTCTGAAATCGTTGATCTCCCGCCCTTTTTCAAATTAAGTATAATTGAATAAACTGCATCAGAATCAGATAAGAGAAATTCTTATGATATACTATTATCATTGCTAGAAAATCAAATTACTGAAAAAATTGTCAGTGCACAAATACACGTTTTCCTATAGAATGTAAACGTTTATTGTGGCGATTTTTTTCAGGAAATAGGGCAAAGCAGTGATATAATTAGGTATTTCAAAAATGCGCTCATTGAAAATATTGGACGTCACATTCCATAAACCTCCCCCCCCCTCCCCCCTGTCACAAAAGGTCACGTTTTATGAAACACCCCCCTCCCCCTTGCGGCGTGGCGTCTTTTATGGACAGCCCCTAAGACTGATAGGCCTGAAACTCTTCGCTTTCTCATAAGTGTCGCGACCGCCTTTGGGAATAAATTTGACAATTATTTCCTGCCAAGCTCTTGGAATACATCCTGTCGCGAGACTAAAAGTAAGTATTTTCTTCAAACATGTTGGAAATGTTCATACCCTTTCTGCAGTAACACTGGAAAAACTCAATCCCTGGACATGGAGACTTCTCAACTGCTCATTTGACCGATTCAATCGTCACAATTTTTCGAGCAAAGGTCCAAGAATCGTAACTACCCGAAAAAGTCTCAGGAACAGCTGTCGGTGATTGCTCCATACATCCTGGAAAACGAGTGTTAAAAAGATAGTAAAGTACATCACCTTCAAGTAATCGAAATCCTTAGATTTCGAAAGTATTTCGCTTCATTATTGCCCAAAATCTTTCGATGGGCCGAACTGCGGGCAGTTGGGTGGATTTATGTTTCTATCGATGAAATCTACATTATTATCGTGGTACCACTGGATGACTTCCCGGCTGTAGTTTGCAACTCGCTAAATCTGCCCAAAACTTCACGGGACCTTTATGGGCGCTAATGAAAGGTTTTTGAAGCATTCTTCCTTGTACAGCTGCGAATCCATCGTCATATTCGTCACGAACACTTTGGTCTTTGCTCCACAGCTGCATATTCCTTGCCAAATCATCAGTTTTTGGCGAATATGTGCAGAGAAGCAAACTTAAACTACGCAGGAACATCTCCTCGTGCCGTCACCATATAGAATTTTTGGCTAGGAAGCTGTCCGAAACCCTTTTGGACGTAGGTTTCATCGTCGATGAGCAGGCATCCTTGGTCCTTCGTCAAAACCTGCTGGTACAATTTTCGAGCTCGAGTTTTGGTGACAACGTTTTGTTTAGTTGCTTGCTGGTTCGATAAGAACGCTATCCTGCTCGCAAACGAATTTTTCGGTACTGCAAGCAGCATTTTGCGTATTTTTGTGCGATTTCATTATCTGATAGTCCAGGGTTTGCTCTGACGGTTCTCAACACCTTCTGGTTCAGCTTGCGGTCATATGTCTCACTACGACGTTCACCTTGAGGCTCTCGATCCACACTCTTTCGCTCCCTGAGCACATCATACACGGTTGATTTGGCAATTTCCAACGTTTTAGTGATTTTTTATTGCGGACCACGTTTGATTATCACAGTGGGTGTGAAGATTTTTTTCTCTCCTCTCGACTTCCATCTGGAATAACTTTTGACCCACTGCAAGAAACACCGTGAAATTTATACCACAGAAAGTGGATGCCTAGTTAAAGAAACCGCTGTGAAAGAATTCTTGCAGCGGTCACTTTCCGTGCCGCTGCAACACAATAAGTGATTCCGGATTCTAACTGGACAGAACTTTATGAACTTCTCTCGGAAATGTCTAGCTCGATTTTTTACGAAATCAAATGAAAGGTTTTGTTGTATTGTACAGGTTCCGGCACTCGAAGTGTAACCAACTTCAGACCGCTCGCGCAGCTGACGCACGGGCATCAGCTCTCTAGAAATTTGCTAAATGACAGTTCGGAGTTGTATTGTTTACAAGCGCAAGAAAGCATTTTGCCAAAAGTGAACGCGAAAAAAAATCTTGACTTGAGAGAGCGAAGGAGTTGCTTCGTTTGGCCGAAAGCGGTCAATTTCCGAACATTGTATTTTCTGACGAGAAAATTTTTCCAATTGAGCAATTCGTAAACTCTCAAAACGATAGGGTTTACTTGACCGACCGTTCATACGAGAATTTGAGTCATCGATTGGCCACCAGGATGTAGCACCCGCAACAGATAATGGTTTGGGCCGCTGTAATCGCAGATGGGCGCTCTCCAATCGTTTTCATCGAGCCTGGCGTCAAGGTAAATGCGACATATTATCGGGAAAGTATTCTGGAGGTTGCTTTGAAGCCGTGGGCAGACAAACATTTCGGTGGCAGACCATGGACGTTTCAGCAGGACTCGGCACCGTCTCACAAAGCTCGAGTGAACCAAGAATGGCTGAAAAACAACGTTCCGAACTTCATCACGTCCACACAATGGCTCTCGAATTCACCAGATGCGAATCTAATGGATTATTCTCTTCGGGCCATTTTGGAGAGCAAAGTCCGAACTAAAAGATACACCAGTCTCGAGGCGCTGAAAAAAGTTATTGTCCGCGAGTGGGCCTGCAAGTCACATTCGGGCAGCTTGCGATTCGTTTTTTGACCGTCTCAAGGCCATAGTCAAGGCAAAAGGTGGTCATATCGAGCAAAAGTGAATTGATTCTGAATTTTGTATTATTTTTACACATTTTGTACTTTGAATCAAGTAAAAGTAACTTTCCAAACTGAATTTATGGCCTTTTTAATTGGTTACACTTCGAGTGCCGGACCCTGTATACAATTTTGGAATTTCAACCGATTCTGTCTTCTGGTTCCGGAGGTACGACGTGATGTGTGTAAAATAAATTTGAAAATGGGCGTTGAACTGAATGAACTGAATTCCACAAACCTTGATTGGAACGAAATCTCCTATGGACTCATATAAAATTCCTGCTTTTTTTTTCTAATAAAACAGGTTTGCATTAAGTGATATTAGAAAATGAAAGAATGTCCCAAATGCGATTTACTAGGAATAAAACCTAACACATTTACTGAAGTTGTTAAACAAGGAAGACGAAATGTGACTTGTGTAGTTTTGAAGATTTACAGAAAAATATGATGCATATGCCAAATTGTAGAACTGAGAAATTGAGAAAATTGAGAATTTACTTTTCTGAAAAAAATTTGGCGAATATCCTGGACACAAACCAGCAATGTTTCAATCCAACACGAAATTCTCATTGACAAATAATTTTGTTATTAAAATCAGAAAATTTGTTTCTATTTATCTATCACCATCATTGCTGGAGCACAAAGAAAACAAAAATGAAATTCGTTTTATTAACAAGTTTATTAGCCATAAACTCATGAGAAGTGTCAAAGCAAAACGATCCACTAAAGAGCTAAAAAGGAGAGTCTCGTTGAAACTGCTTGCAAATTATTTTGCTGTTTTTCGCATGTGTTACGATATATTCATATTGAAATTTCCAAACCGATATGTTAAAATGCTTTAAACTCTTATAGGGAAGTGTATTTATTCAGAATTTGTACGCATTTGAGGCGATTGTGCGTAATAATGTTTTTAGGTGGAACAGTGAAGTGAGTATTGAATGTTGCACTCTAATTGCATATTTCAAATGAAGTTTTTTGTATCTTCCAACCTTTCGGGCTACGCTGTTTGGTGTACTACTTGTATTCGGTTTTTGTTTTCCGACTGCTCAAAGTTTTAAGTGAGAGAGTCGATTTCGCGAAGTCGAATAAAAAAAACAGCGATTTAGAAGAAAAATGTTCAAAATAAAGTTTATGTTTCGTTTATGTCTTTTTCTCCAATACAACATCGTATTTATACCTGCCAATATAGAAAAGACAACCGCGACTGGAATTTTTTGGTAGTAGTGTGCCATCTAGTGGCTAGTAGTCATTACGGTGTTAACGTTGCTTCGGTGAAAGTGCGCTATATAGCTGCAAATTGCAGAAGCTAATTCAACCGCTTATGTTGGTTGAAAACAACGTTTTATTTATCTCAATTCAACTAAAAGAATAGTTGAATGGAAATGAAGTGTGCATTAGCTAAGAAATGACAGCACGATTAATTGGTGAATTCAACTATAAAAATACTAATTTTAACCAATATTTTATTATTATTAAGGGAATGAGAATTAAAAAATCTAAATTAGCAAAAGTAAAATTTTTTTAGTTGTCTCAACAAATAACTAACTAAAATCAGAAAATCAACAATTTTTTTCGCCAAAATGCTGATTTCGGTCTTTCCGTGAATAACAGTCGTTTTTTTTATGCTGTACTGAATGCAAGGCGCCAGATTCTAACCATGTACTAATAGTTGAAATTATAGCACAATTACGAATTTGAACTCAGATTGCCTCGGTCCCGTTAAGGAACCGAACCGATTCCGTTCTACGGCTGAGGTGCATGGCCGGGCCCCCTTCTGCCGGATGCTTGGGATTCCTCCAGCGAACCATATGGAAGTTCAACCAGGGTTATTACCAGGTGCATATCTTTTTCTCTCTCTCTCTCTATCGTATGTTCGCGCGTAAATGCACACCAGACATCATCTCCTTTAGCCTTAGCCCGAGAGAAGTTGGAACGCCACAGCGTTAGTAATTGAATAATAGAAGCTGGAAAATGAAGCAATTTTCGGATAATGATAATTGCATTTGCGCGCGAAATAAATGAGATGAGGTGCGGGAAATTTGATTTTCTTTCCTTCTCTCTGTCAGCCGGTGTTTATGGAGTGAATTCCTAGAATTCACGTTCGAAATCAGCAACCGACTGGTAGCTGGCTGAGCTATGTGGAGTAAGAATTGCTGGCGCTACGTTTGCTTCGGTATAGCTGGTCTTGCATATGAAGAAGGAAATTCTCGGTTAATTAGTGAACGCTAATTAGCAATTAAATAAATGTTTGTGTTTGCCCCTCACTCACCGTTTCGTAGACGTGTGTGTGCGTGTGTGTCTGTGAATGAGGAACAGATGAACGAAGATTGTTAATTTGGTAACGGTTTCGGTAGATATGTGGATGGAAATTCTGGCTAAGTTGAACTTTCCTATTTGGAGAATAACGTGGTGTAGTGATTTGATCTTGTATGCATCTGCCGAAGCTTACCAACCGTCTCGTACCGATTCTCACCTCCAAGAAAGTACTAAACGGTAACAGTATGAGGAAAGGAAAATTAAAACATTATTTCCAAAATTTTTAAATAAAGAGTTGGACCAGGACATTCCTTTAAATATATGCAATCGACTTTAAAATAACTAGACAAATCGTATTTTATGTAAAAGTATTTTCAATTATTGTTACAGTTATTCGAAATATGAAATTTAACCTCTCACCTATGTAAATATAGCCAAAATTTCTAAGAATAGCAATCCCGTTTCGTTTTGTTTACGAAAATACATCACAAGAAACGGCGTAAAGATCGGTTTTATCCAATGGCAACGGTTCAACGTAAACGCGGAAGAGCATCGTGTGCTACATTGACTAGCTTTGCATTTGCCCTTTGCAGCCGATTTCGCTTCTCCTCCCGCAATTCGTTATTGTTATATATATAAATTATAATTTGTTAATTGCGCACTTTTACAGTAATAGAGCCGTGAGTCGGCCAACGATGCGAGGAAAGATTTCAGCCATTCCATACTCCAACACTAAAGCGGTTCTAAACTGCCAGATGGAGTTGGAGACCCACACGGAAGATGAGATCTGCCGCTGCTAATGATCCACTTAGATGTGCTTTCGCGGGGGAAAAACTGCAAGAAGCTTACCGGTTCGGTTTGAGTTCTCTTTTAATGCAGACCGCATAGCATATACCTACACAGATTACTCAAAGGAAATAAAAACTGATCTGGTTTTCTTTCCTTTCCCTGTACTTGTTGTATGTAGGTTTTAACTAAGCCCCCGTGATCCATGGCAGCGACCATCAACACGATTTTGCCTCCATCACCATGAGGTCGATAGTTTAGAAGAGGAGCGATGGAAGCTGATTTATCTTGCAACACGTACTATTAATTAGTACTGGCACTGTCATTAATTATACGAATCTTTTAGACTACTCACGACTTTTGTCGGTGGTTAAAGTGGAGGTCTCTAAATTATCGTCTACTTGGAAATACGCACGGTTTATGGTTTATCAAGTTTTCACGAGATAGTGTTTATTGCTCACAATATCTGGTTATCTATGTGTAGTTGCCAACCTTCCAAATGACTCATTATTCGCATTCTCAACTAGTGCAAAACAACAGCGTACTAATGAGTTTAATTTACTCATCTCTTTCAGAATCTCCTAGCCGAACTAAGAGCACTTAAGGAAGCTAATCAACGGTTGAGCGACGACAATCAAGAACTTCGGGATCTGTGCTGCTTTCTGGATGACGATCGACAAAAGGGCCGGAAGTTGGCCCGAGAATGGCAGAGGTTCGGACGATACACGGCAAGTGTAATGCGACAGGAAGTTTCAGCTTATCAGGTTTGTAGAGTTGATAAATAAAACATATTTTACTCGTCCATACGAGCTTTTGACAAATTGCTTCTTTTTTTTTAGACCAAACTGCGACAGCTAGACGACAAGCAGCAGGAACTGATCCGTGACAATCTGGAACTGAAGGAGCTATGTTTGTACCTGGACGAAGAGCGAACGAATACTAATCGGCCAACGGTGGGATGCCCGAACTGCGGGGCGACACCCGGTGCCACGAATGCTGTTCCTCTCCGGGATGACGGAGATGGAAGTAGCTCGAGTACGAATGCTGACGAGAACCTGCATCAGCTGGGTGGACAGTTCGGACGGAACGGGTGCACGGTGAGTTTTGAAATTTTTTTGCAGTGTCAGTTGTTAGTTAGTTTGTAGCAATAAAGACATTGCCATATAATAATTCACTACTTATTTGAAGTAGCGAAAGGTATTTACCTATGCATGGTAAATTTGACTTGCTGTTCGCATAGTCATTGTAAATTTTATGTAAATCATTTTCAGAAATGAATAGTGAGTAATCAGACTTCGCATACTTTAATTAAAAGAAATTTACCAACGTTCTTTTTGCTGTATGAGAAGACCACTTCGAATCAAGACTGATTTACAGTCTATTAAGTAAGAGCGCGTCTATCGAAGGCCTGCGATCGATAAGCGATATCGACTTAAATGTTATCTTTGATCGATAGAGGATACCTCTGTCTTTGTGGCTTTGAACAAATCTTCGAAGCCATAAAGTACCAAAAATGAACTATTCAGTGACGGCTAAATACATTAAAAGTCGGTATCGTTTGTAAAGAAGTGGGCTCAACGGCTTAGAGAGGCTAAAACCATCGATGTTCTCCCAAAACGTGCTTCGGTAGTTTAAGTAACCAAAAAGTACAAGAAACGAATCGTGGCTCATCGTTACATAAAAGATGTGTGAAATTCAAGCAAAAGGGTCTCAGATTATCACACGTCGATATTCGGGAACATCTGTGCTCAAACAGTGTAAAAACGAAACCTGGATCCTGCAAGAAGATAATGATTCAATGGCTCTGTACTGCATGGAAACGGGAAACATGCATTGTGACGCTTGATTGGCCTTCGCAATCGTCTGATGTAAATCCTATCGAAAACGTCAAAAAGAAGCTCCGTGTAAAACGTGTTAACACTTTGGAAGCGGCTCCACCGACAAATTTGACTCATTTGGAAGGAGGAAGCGTCTCGAATAAGTTGAAAATTTAGTGGAAAGTAAGTCTCGGAGATTCCAAGCAATAATTGATGCTGGTGGTGATTGGACTCACTCTTAAACTAGAAGCGCGTTACCTCAGAATGTATGCAAAGGGTGATTGCTGGTATCTTTTTGGCAACACTGTTTTTGACAGATAACGCGTGAATCGTGTCTTGTGTCATTATCAAACTTACTTGGTTTGGTCTAAAATTTAATTACATATTACGCTGGAAAATTTGAAGGAAGATCCACATTTTTATCGAAAAACTGTATTCAACGACGAAGCTCATTTCTAGTTGAATGGATACGTCAACAAGTAAAATTCCTAAGTCTGGAGTGAAAACCTGTCAGAAGCATTGCAAGAGCTACCAATGCATCCTAAAAAGTTACTGCTTGGTGTAGATTAAGGAGTGTATCGAAAATAAGCTATCCACAATTTTTCTTTCAAATTATGATAAAAAACGATATTTTATTCAAACTAAAAATTGATCCTTTATTGTACGAGGTTAAACTTGAACATAATGAAAACCGGATGAAATTCAAGTAATTTCTTCACGAATTTTCGAACTTCTGATCGAACGCTCTTCATCAAGTTCAGGACAAGTGATGCATCGCATTTTTCTGGCTAACAAACTTTATGGATTTAATCGATGTTAAGTAACCCATGTTGCATCAATTTGATGCTAATCACATTAAATTACCTATTGCGGAAGGGTTTTTTTCCCGGTTTGGTTGTTTAATGCATAGGGCACTGGTCTTACAAACCAGTTGTCGTATGGTCGAGAGGATTCGTAGTGTCATTAGGATCCATAGTACTAGCCATGCAATGGTTCCTGTACACTTGTGAATCGGCTGCGAAGTCTGTTGAAACAGAAGGTCAAATTCCACTACAGGAATGGCTTTTTGGAAGGGTTTTTCAAAGATATTACAACATTTAGTGGATATTTTTACAAAGTGGACGAAAAGAAAATCAATCCTAAAGTGGGCGACAATACCTCTGTTACCCTATTTGAAAGTTAGACATTTTTATCTTTTATTATCCTGTCTTTACCTCAGCACCGTATTCAAAAAAATTCACCTTGTAGAAATTGTTGTACCTTACCTTACCTGTGAGGTCAGCTAGTTAATACTGTATCAGTAATTGTACCCCGTATTTAATCTAGTTATGGTCGTTCGCCGGGGGGATTTGTGCTTGCATTGTAATGTTCAGTACTATTGAAAAACAACAATAGTACGTGAAATCGAAAACGAACGAGAGCTCTTCTCTTTCACATTTATACACCACTGTTGTGTAAGTGTGCACGCATCATGAGTGCGTTTGTTTATTTCCTTTTACCTCTTCCACTGAATCGCACCAAAGTGCTAGAGCATTAGCTAATAAATTCTCTGAGGAGGATGCAGATACTTTCACAGAGGTGTACACGCCGGTGAGCTCTCTGGTGTATGGTTTTCGTAGATGAAGCGTGGACACGCAAAATCAGCAAAATAAAACAATTTATCGTAAAATTTTCGGTTTTCCTTGCAAATTTTTCATAGCAAGGCCAAATCTACTCTCTATTAATTGAAGTTCACAGAAGTGTTCGCTCACCATCACGCGCCAGTGGTCACTTGGGTGTATTTAGACGAGAGCGCGTGTGAGCGATTCATGCGAAGAGAATGTGTTTCACTCGCGCCAGCTGCTTTAACCACAAGCACACACTCAAATGCTGTCTATTCGACACTGAGAAGAAGTGCGCTTTCCTCTTTGTGCGGTGCTTCGTTTTTTTCATCCTCGGTGTGGCAAAAATCTGACTCTAGCGTGTATAACTCTGGTGAAATGCCATCTCTGTCTGTAACTGATAAGAAGTGTGACAGAATTGTTTGAAAATTGTTCCATTTTGGTACAATGGGAATGAAGACATTTTTATTCATTTGGTAATAAACGCATTCTGCTATAGCCTATAATTAAGTTTTCAAAAATGAGCAACGTCGATTTTAAAGCTGCCTAATCGTAAAATATAATACAACCTTCAATAACAAATCGCATTAATTTTTTTCAGGAAATCAACCTTCGTACTACACTCAGCGATCAAACCCTGCAATATGTCCGATCGCTTGAAACCCGAATACGACAGCTGGAGGAGGAACGATGTGCGATCCTGAAAAATATTCCTCTCAATCCGACCAATGGTAACAATAACAACAACAATAACAACAACAACAATAACAGCAACAACACTAAAGATCCATCATCGAACACCGATCCCATATCCGGTCGACCGGAAGCCGTTGTACGAGCCCTTCAAGTATTGGAAGTTCGCGAACAACTCGAACGGGAAAGGATCGGACCGAACACTCCGCCCGATCCGCTCGACGATGGCGAAAAAGCTCTGGTCCGAGAGATGTGTAATGTTGTCTGGCGGAAGCTTGAGGATGCCCCAAATACGGGCATTGACCAGCACGTCTGATCAAGGTGAATCCGGCTTGGCGATGATACCATGAAACATCAAGGCTACACGAGGCTTGTGACGTGCCTGAAAAGCGAGGAAAAACGCACATCATCCTCGCAGTATCTCTCCACTTTGATGATGTACAAATTAATTATAATGATTATACAGAAAAAAAAATACAGAGCAGACGCGCGCAATTTGCTAGGTAGAATAGACAAGCGGAAAATCACTTTTTGTAATGCGCTGCCGAAAGGCGTTTTTTTGTTGTTGAAAATCGTGCAGAACGAACGAAAATTAATCCTCCCCAATAAAAAAACAAGTAAAACGAGAAATGAGGTTTCTAAAACCTCGCATGGGCAAATATTACAGTTTAGCCTACTGAATCATAGTTAACAACAAAGTATTTATCGCCGTTTGGCTTTATTTTTAAACAATTTCCACGCGACGGAGATGTGTAATTAGAGCATCGAGGTAAAATGCAATGGATTTGAACTAAATACTTACGATCGTGCCGGGTTTTTCAGGTCTCTTCAAGCGGCTCTGTTTTGTAGATATGAAGATTTTAGCTGTGTAAGCGTCCCGTGTCGGAGCAAACATGTAGGTTTCCATAAGAAGAGTAGTATTTTATGCTAAACAGACAGAAGGAACTATTTTTCAGCGCTATGTATTTGTGTATCGTAGGATTTCTTGTTAGTTGTTTTTATATATAACTTGTATCATTATTAAATGGTTGTTATTACGAAAAAGCTAGGAATGTGTATCTATACGAAAGAGTCCCTCCATATGGTATCATAATGAATTTTTTTTTTCAATTTACCGAATGGAATTGGTTCCACTTGTGTAACTGGGTATTTCAGATTTGGAAACAAATGACACTAGTTATTGATATTCTAATTTTTCAGTTTAAATAATTTTTATTCTCTTTTATTTGTTTGTACATAACATTGGTTTGATTTTCATGTGATATAGAATCTTCTTTACAGCTTTGAAAATTTTTCCTAGTATATATGTTTAAAAATCGAATTTCATTATTTACTGCTGGAGTGGAGCTAATTTTTGCAGTCCCATCATTAGTGTATCTCGTGCTATTAAATACAATTCAAATCAAATTTTTTACATTTCCAATTTTTTAAAAAATACTTTGCTAGCAAAATGTTTTTACAATTATCTCTATTCTTTATTCCCATCGAATCGATTCTATTTGTCAGATCACGTGTGAATCGTGTCTTTTTTATTTTTATTATAGAGGTTTTAACACTGTGGTCTTCACCTCTTCGGGCTAGAAAAGTTTACTGACCCTATGTACGGGGTTGGGAATCGAACCCAGGTGGGCAGCGTGAAAGGCATCGACTTACCCATCACACTATACCCGTTCCCCTGAATCGTGTCTTGTTTTCTATACAAAAGCGTACAATTCGATCGAAAATATTCCGAATGGATCGAAATACAGAATAGATATGAGTGCATTGTGTTAATATGAATACTAACTGTTGTCTATCATTTACTACTCGCTGAGAGTAAGTCATAACATTAAACGAAAGAGAAAAGTTTACTCTTCCACCTAGTGTTAAAATTTATGCTCTATTAGCCATAGTTTTCAATCACAGACAATTCCTTTCCAAAGTGAATGTTGACGAATGACTTATTGGTAGTGATGTATTTTTTTACTCGATTAATCAAAATAATCGATTAAAAGGCTAAACTAATCGAGTATTTGTAATCGATTAACGACAGTGCCACTAATCGAGCTAATCGATTAATAGCAATCAATTAATCGAGATTTATATCAGTTAGGCTGTGAACCATTTCGCAGTTAATGTTAACTTTTGGTTGACATCTGACACTTGAGTGGTTATTTTGATGTTATCAAAAATAACTCTGTTCGAGAGCATGGTTATTTTTGACAGATCGATGGTTATTTTCCGACACTGAAAAAAGTCAACCAAAAGTTAAAGTTAACCCCGAAATGGTTCACAGCCTTAGTAGATAACGTTTAGCCGTAGGCTAGAGACATAGTGGGCGCGAGAAGCGAAGCCGAGCTGGTAACCAACATTGGCAAATCAAAAGCGAGAATGATACTTGTAGTTAGTCAAAAGGACTCTTTTAGAGTACAAGTGAGAAATCGGCTCAACTTTCACTCTGACAGGGTCCCTCTATTTTACAGTAAGTAAGTTTCCTGCTTTGGTCAGCACCAAGCTCGGCTGATCTATTCTGCCCACGGTTA
This sequence comes from Malaya genurostris, assembly GCF_030247185.1. NCBI lineage: Eukaryota > Metazoa > Arthropoda > Insecta > Diptera > Culicidae > Malaya > Malaya genurostris. The sequence goes on from NC_080571.1 coordinate 325,388,530, forward strand.
CCATGGTTACCATGTAAAGATTTGATATTCAACACAGATTTTCATTTGGCAGTTCTGATTCTGTTTAGAATAATTTGATCGATTAATTGCATTAATCGATTAATGCTTTATAGTAATCGATTACACTAATCCCTTTTATTAATCGAATACCTAATAATCGATTAATTCGAAAAATCAGACATCACTACTTATTGGCCGTTGTCGCAAAAAGAAGCGCGAGCAATCTTTAATTCACGCGTTTTTTTTCAGACGGCCAATAAGCCATCCATCAACATTCACTTTAAAGTGTAATTTCGAATGACTCGGCACAAGCTGAGAGTAAGTCATAATAGTAAACGGCAGAGAAAAGTTTTCTCTTTCGTCTGGTGTCCAATTTAATACACTATCTTTCATAGCTCACTTGCAATTTCTTTCAAAAGTGGAAGTTGACAAGTGGCTTATTGGCCGTTCTCAAAAAATACGCGTGAATTATTCAAAAAGGTTGTACTAAACGCTAGATAACGAATAATTAGTACATGTTGAATTCAGCTCGAGTCACCAGAGATGCCAGGCAAAAATTTCAAATATTTGCAAACAGGGTTTCAAAAGTCTGTAAATGTGATAAAAAAAACCTGCAGTCAGCAAGCATGCTCTATTAAGTATGACACGCGAAACTGACTTGGCGAGCAAAATAAAAGGGCGCGGAAATTTCAAAAGTTTGTAAATTTGGACGAAAGTCTGCGAAAAACTCGATTTTCAAAAGTCTGCAAAAATCTGCACAACAAATCCGAAATCAGCTGATTTGCAGACAAATCTGCAGATCTGGCATCTCTGCCAGTCACAAGAGTTAACGTGGAAAGCTTTGATGAAAAATTTCATCACCAGAAACATTTCAATGGATCGGAATTGAAATGTTGCCTGGATATTGGTTGATGTACCAGATAATCGTCGAAAGTTTACCACAGTTTATCGGAGTGTGTGGTAATACACGATAAACTTCATTTGAATTGAACACGAATATACAGAACACTGGCGTAGCACAAAATTCTCTCAAGGGCCGGTTTTGGGACATTCAAGTAAAATATATGAAATTTGTTTAGATTTTGGTCCATGTCAAAATATCAAAAATTGGTATTCAACATATTCAGTTTAAAAGAAGTGTGGAATTCACACTAAATACTGGTAAAATGAGTTTACAACGTAATTTGTCCAGTTGTTTGAGTAGGGTAACGGCGGTATTTTGGCTCGGCACTTAGTTAAAGCATGGATTAATTTTGCTTGATATTTTTTGCACTTTTGGAATCGTTGAATGTATGAATTTTATTAGGAAACAGAAACATATGTTGACAGCTGTTATTTCAGAATATGGTCGTGACGAAACTTCTGTCCATGATAAAAATGATAAATGATAGAAAATCATTTATCTAATTTATCATGTTGCCAGAAACAATCTAATTTAACGGAGTCAGCTAGTGTGACGTTTTATTTGTGACATTCTATACTATGTTTGGAACTAAAATAAAGAAGAACTTCGAGAAAATTGTTATGGAAAGTTTCAAATAAAAAAACTTTTTCCATTTTTTGGGCTTATATATGTTCTTTAAAAAATAACGAAGCAATCTTAATTCTTTTAGCTACCCAGAAATGTTATTAAACACATGGCAGAATGCAATCCAATGGAACAGAGCATCATACCTTTCCACTTTTCAAGGACGATGTAGTTTCATCTTTAATGTTATCCAGCAACAAGCGTCCACAAGCTTTTTCCCTTTTCGTACCAAGTCATCGATGTATTTCTGTACTATCGTTCGTCGGATAAAGATATTTAACACATAATATATGCAGTCTTTTTTGTTGTGTTGTGTTACACTGACACTGAGTTTCTAGGATGAGACTAACTGAATCTAGGAGCATTTAGCTTACTACAAACATCGCTTGAAACAGTTCTTCAATCTATTTTGTTATTGTGACTAGATTTGATTGAAATACGGCTGTATGATCTTGTATTTATAATGAAACAGAATAAACTACATTTATCTTCTTTTGGTGTGAATTGTTTTGGACATGGCAAATATCCTGTGATTATTCTACAACACGTCATCTTCTTTAGCAAATTGTCTGCCATTATGCTATTTTCGGTCTTCAAATTGAGTTATGACTTCGTTATGAAATGTTAAACTGATGACAACTAAACAAAGAATGTCATAGATCAAAAGTTACATTTGATGAATCATAAACACGAAATTTGAATTTACCGGATTTTTGTTCGACGAGAGAACCCGAATTAATTCTTCTATTGTAATTGATATATGAATAAATTTTCCCGGAACATGTTTTGCTACGCCATCCAACGAGTTAGGCAATAAGATTACGGTTTCTGTGTAAAATAAACTAACTGCTTTATTAACACTAACTTTATTAACACTAATTGGAATTACAAACTCAACAATAAAATCTCATTTAAAATATAAAATAGCGAATATCGAAATTCTCGATACAAAAACTCATGCACAGATGTTTTACATTCCGCTATAATTTCATAGATGTGAAATGTTTCCTGTTATCATGAATATGGTTGTTCATCTGTTATTCTGTCATTGAGTGTGGTCACTCTGTGAATTGTAGGTAGGTAATAAATAACGCTATACGCAGTAGGTAATCAATAACGCTAGCAAAAGCTGATATATGTAACGTTTCAAAATAATTAATAGCTTGAAGAAGAAATCATTAGAATGACTCCCATCAAATCAGCACAGCAAAATCAGGCCAAAGTAAAAATATGTCACTTCCATTAATTTCCTAATCCGAAAAAGTCATCGTAGCAAAGGGCTTTTTGACAATATATTATTTACATCTAGATAATATTAATTGGACTTGATCTATCCGTATGCTCTAATGTTACGTTTGATTCCACCCATTAAATTCCACACAGTATCCTCAGTTATCTATTGGGAGTACAAATTAGTTCGGTCCGTTTTCAAAATATGGCTCTGGCTGTAATGAATATTGAACAGTAACAGCTGATGTCGATAGTTTCAAGAGGTTAGGCATCTGTCAATAATATTCAGTTCACATTGCTTCGAGTTTTTTTTTAAAAACCTTGTTTTTCACAGTGAGCAATTTTGTGTTAACTGAATAGCATTTGCGAGAAGTTTTAGTTTTCTGTTTAAATTGGAAGCAAAGTGCAGCTGAAGCGCATCGGATACTGGTTGTTCCGACGGATACAGCACGATCTGGCATGTCAGCGGTTTACTTCCCCTTAACGGGGGGTAGGGTCTAACACTTTTGAAAAATCATTTATTATTTTCTTTATATTTTCTTATAGCAAAACATTTGAAGAATTTTTTTTGAAATTTTCAATCCTATTGGAACGAAACTCTGGAAGTTATGGACCTTTATCTATGGCTATCTCATTCTACGAAGAAGCAATCAAGCAAAACATTTGAATTTATTTTGTTGAACGATAATTCTGGAAAAAATTCGTAAAAATGATGATTATTTTAATCTTTTAGAACCTTACCCACCCATTTGTGAGAATAGGTTAAGACATTTCCGAGAAAATTGAGAGCGCATTTTTTTAATAAATTTGCACATATTTTCTTGTAATTCCGAAACCGGAAGACGGATCCAAATGAAATTCAAAAAAAAAAAAAAATTCTGAATTAGTTTGAATTTAAGTTTGTGAAAATCGGCTCGGCTTTCTCTGAGAAACGTGTGTGACTATTTTCTCCTGCTTTTGGTGCATATCGCCCTGTAATTCCGGAACCGGGAGTCGGATCTTGATGAAACTCAGGAACTTTGTATGGGTCCTTTCATTTGAATCTAAGATTGTAAAAATCGGTTCAGCCATATCTCAGAAAATTGAATGACATTATTACACACACAGACATTTTGTGATCTCATTGAACTGAGTCGAATGGTATATGACACCTCGGTTGTAAAGTCGGTTTTCACAGCGATTGCATAGCCTTCCTATATGAGAAAGGCGAAAAATGAATAAAAATAGTTCATAACCCAGCTCCTGTCATTTAATTTTTATGTGCATTTACATAAAACAACAATATTTAAAAAATCTGAGAAAAAACTATTTTACAATTCATAAACAGTTTTGTTCAAAATCTAAATAAGAAATGATCATGTTTTTATGATAAAATCATGATTTGCATAAAACTTTTAGAGTCGTTGAAGAAAATGAGTGAAAATGGTTGCACTGCTGAACGGTATCAAGCTGTTGTTTACCGACAACGTCTAAATATCTCAATGAGTAAAAATAATGAACAATCATCTAAAATGTTTCAAGTCGCACCAAAAAAAACTAGCCTGTCTGGCTGTTCCGCTTGAAGTAATACGTTTTACCGTAATTTTATGTTTCTTCCTCTGGATTGGATCGACTCGTTGACGGCTGAGATATGAACCAGAAGCGCAAAAGAAAGTGAAACGTAAATATACCGTCCAAAGGTGCGTCGTCATGTGCTTGGGCGTCTGTTTTATCGAGGTCGCAATAGCGGCATCTCAGCGGATGACTATGACTACATCCTGGCATCTTGAGCGAATCCGCCCGCACCTCGCCACACCACTGGATGTACTGTTACCGTTTTTATACGCCACCGGACTCGGCAGAGGATTTCGCTACAGAGCAGCAGTATGTGGTAACCAGTTTTGCGGGTATTTGTTTAGATGACCCTGCCCGGCATCCAAAGGAATTACCGGTACGAGAGTTTCACTTTCTATGAGTTTTCTGGTTTAACGATAAGCGTACTCATCCGTTGATCATATTTGACTTCTACAAAATAAACAGACCATCATCGGTGGGGCACAATTAGATGTTAATTGATTCGAAGGACCCCTCAAGTAACCTCTCAAAGATCGCTTTCAAGTATGTTTTCAGACAGATACTTGATGATCGCCGGTAAGTAGCATTTTGTTTCCAATTGCTGCTAGAAACCAATTCCCGGCTAGTATGATCGATGACCGGAAACTCGTTGAAATGGGAAATAACTTCAGCACATCCAGCAGCACGTCATACGTAAACACCTGCTGTTGATGTGCAGTTCTGTGCGAGGATAAATGCGCGGTAATTATGGGAAAAGACCTACGATCACTGCCAATTTTTTGCACTCGTTAAATTTGCTCACGGTTAGCTGCAACGGTCTTGCGGTTAGGTTTGGGTCGTTGGCCACAGAAACCGCTTCATGTTTCCTTTCATTGATGATCGCAGTTGGTCTACCGATCGACATACCGGGATCGAGTCAAGGTAAACCGCAGAATGAAAGCCGTAGCTCGAATGTGTAAGGAGAGATGGCATGGCAAAAGTCATTACGTTGGTTATGTGGACGTCGATGACGAAGACGGCGGCGGCAGCCACGGCGACGATGGTAGACCGAAGGGAAAAAGAAAGGAGATGCTCATCATCAAAACAGAAAACGAAAAAGAAATCTCACGCGCAGGGCAAACATCGGTGTGCAGTTCGGTTGGATGGCGCAAAACTGTTGCCACTGAGAGGTTAATGAGAGGTTTTCTGAGAGACAATTACTGCTGTACAGTGATGCTAAATATTCGGCGTTATCGGGTAACGAAATGTAGCCATCTCATTGTTTGATCGGGTAACGTCGGTTCTAAGCACAAAGGAAAATTCAAAGAAAAATGTTTTAATTAGGTATTTTTCGACGCTTCAGTACGCAAAAAGGTTATTTTTACAAAGATTTTGACAAAAATTGCAAATTTAGATTTTTTTTCTAAAAAGGTTGTATTTTTTTTTTCAAAAACCAAAGCCGTCACTCCATAGGAACTCAACTGTTCCACCTAGTGGTGTGATGGTACCTTTCTCATATTACTCATATTTTCATAAATAATTGTAAGAGATTCTTCAAAACACTTTTCGTTGAATCTTCAATAAAATCAAGAACGAAGTGAGTTTCGTTTTATTTCTGGTGCTTTTAGAACCGGGAACTAGGAAGTAATGTATTTGAACCCCCGTTTTCAGGAGAAGCTACCCTTGAAAGACACAAAAGCTTCTTCCACAACACTCCGATTAACACCATAAATGATGATGATTCCGTTTCTTAGCGTACCGAATTTTCGTATCGAACCCTCGAACGCTATATTAAAAAACTGCTTTGAGAGCTTATCACCTTGCTTCAATCAACTTAACGTCAGAAATGCATCGGATGCCAAGTTTTGTTTAGATCCCTCTAGCGTCGGGCGTTTTAGTTTTCAGTCTCATCAGACAAAAATTGCAATTTAAGCCTAACGACAAAAATTGAAATTGAAGATTAAAGATGATTTGGTATTTTTATTTTTGAAGGATCGTCGGAGAGTTGTTTTGAAATCGATACGAAGATGAATTGAGCCAGTTTTCATCGTTATTTTTGCTCCAATTTAAATTCTCTTCACGATGACCTCATAAATAAAAAATGCAATATTACAATCGCTGTTTCTTGTCTTGTCTATTCCAATTGAGGTTATTGAGCTTAGTTTCCTCTGAACCTTTTTGAGAAAAATGAATTATAGATATACTGCATTTTAATGCTCATTTTACTTCAAAATCAGATATAAATTTTCGTTTCCATAAGATATGTGCTAATTTTGATCAGTGTATTCTATGGCGTTGTAGGATCGTTTCTTCAATTGGTTCAAATTGGGATTGCAAAACGCTTTTTAACACCTATAAATAACATAAAATAACACATATAACGCTTCCTAACATACAAAACTTACAAAAGAGTAACGGATGTAATGCTTCGTAACACCTAAAACTTATTCAAAGTAGCAAATGTAACACTACGTAACGCCTCTAACTTACAAAAAAGTAACGCTTCGTAACGCATAAAACTTACTAAAAAGTGACACGTGTAACGCATCTTAACGCTTGTAATTTACACATGAGTAACGCTTTTAACGCTTCGTAACGCCAAAGCTCACAAAAAGAGGAGCGAGTCATATCGCCGAAAGGCTCATATCTCCTACATGTTATGTCTCCTGTATAACTGATGTGGCGCAGCCACATAACCGAAGCCAAGATGGTTCGGCGGTACAAAGCCGCCGAGGCGACGCCAGCTAAGTCGGCCGCCGACCCGACGTCGGAAGCGGCGGCCTCTTGCATACAAACCTGTAACCGCCTCGTTTGCCCGGTCTACTCAAAGCTAGGTTTCTTTGCTTTAGTTAGGTCCGAACAAGCGGCAGCGAGGTCGGACGGCACAAGAACCAAACTATGTGGTGTAGCCGCATTAGATATTTTTTCATTTTCACTTAATTAACGGAAAATACCATCTACATTTGCCTGGTAGATACACCTATGCAATTGCTTTGATGCTTAGTAGCTAATAGTCAACAAGTTTTCTTGGGAACTACTTTCTGAGGCTCGTGAATCAATCTTTATTAAACAGTATAGCAATCAATCATTATTCAAGAAGTACAATGGTAGGTCAACAAAACGGGCGTTAACGCTATCATCTGTCGTTTGTCTTTAATTTAAATCAATTATAATTACGGTTTCAAGACGTTTTCAAGATTCGGCGAAATGAACCTTTCGGCGAAATGGCTTTCGGCGAAATGGCATTCGGCGGAATGGCATTCGGCGAAATGGGCGAAATGGCATTCGGCGAAACTTTCGGCGAAACGGCTTTCGGCGAAATGGCTTTCGGCGAAATGGCTTTCGGCGAAATGGCTTTCGGCGAAATGGCTTTCGGCGAAATGACCATGATCCGGTAACGCATAAAACTTACTAAAAAGTGACGCGTGTAACGCATCTTAACGCTTGTAACTTACACTTAAATAACGCTTGTAACGCTTCGTAACGTCAAAGCTCACAAAAAGTAACACCTCGTAACGTCTATAATTAACAGAAATGTATTCTTCGTAACACCTATAACTTACAAAAACGTAACACATGTAACGCTTCGGAACGCCTATAACTTACAAAAGTAACACGCCTACGATTCACAAAATAATAATACATGTAACACTTCGTAACGCCTATAACTTACTAAAAAGTAACGCATGTAACACTTCGTTACGCTTATAATTGACTAAAAAGTAGCGCATGTAACGCTTCGTAACGCCTTTGACTCACAAAAAAGTAACGCATGTAACGTTTCGTAACGCCTATAATTTACTAAAAAGTAACACATGTAACACTTCGTAACACCTATGATTCACAAACAGTAACGCATGTAACGATTCGTAACGCTTATAACTTACAAAATAAGTAATGCATGTAACGCTTCGTAACGCCAATAGCTTACAAAAAAGTAACGCATCGTAATGCTCCGTAACAGTAAAACATGTAACGCTTCGTAACGCCTATGATTAAAAATTCAGAAAATGTGTGTAAATTGTTTTACCTTTTTTTATAAATATAAAAAATAGGTATAGAATTCGCTCAAACTGCCGAGGGCCGAGTGTTATATACCAATCGATACAACTCGACGAACTGAGCAAATGTCTGTGTGTGTATGTGTGTGTGTCTGTATGTGTGTCTGTATGTGTGTTGTCAACTAAGAGGTCGAGATCTCGGGATGGCTGGACTGATTTTTATCAAACTAGTCGCAAATGAAGGGTCTTCCCGTCACCCTGAACGCTATTGAATGGTTTGGAGATCGGATGTTTACTTTTTGAGTTATATAAAGTTTTATGTCAAATATTCAGTTTTTTGCCGAAATCTGTCACAATTGACCTTGAAAACAGAATATATTTTTAGACTTAGATTCCGCACGGTAATAGCTATCCAACAAGCCATAGATTGTTAAAATCCGTCCATTTTTAACGGAGATATCGAAAATTTAGGGTAAGTGACTTTTTCCCCTATTCCAGCAGTAGAAGTTTTGAGCGCTGTCTGGCAAAGAATTGCTTGGGAGCAACATAAAACACGATTTTGTATACTGTTACATACATTCGTTTCTAAGTACTCAAAAGACTGTGTACAGCATATGATATTTTGCCTCGGACCGATTTTAGCACGCTTCGTTTTTGGCAACATAATCGTTCGAATATGACGTATGTGAACCAGATGGTGGCAACATTTTCGAATTAAAAACAATTCCATAATTATATTTATTTAAACTACTTACAGCAATAAATGCTGGAAGAACATAACAGCCACATACGATTCGAATAAGTTCGTCGAGATCAGCAAATGCGTGTGTGACAAATAATTTCACTCCATTTTTTTTGGAGATGACTCAACCGTTTTCTACAAACTCAGATTCATATGAAAAGTCGTATACTCCCAAACAAGGTTCCTGAATTATGTTTGGTTCCGACCTCTGGTTCCGGAACTACAGGATGATGTGTGAAACGAAATTAAAACTGTGTAACTCATTTTTCTCGTAGATGGCTGAACCGATCTAAGATTCAAATGTAATCTAAGAATCATCTAAGATTCAAATGAAAAGTTTTAGGATTCTATAGACATCTTGTTTTCCAGTCAGATCCAACTTCCGGTTTCGGAGATACAGGGTGATTAGTATAAGAATGTCTATTTCACATAAATTAATCAGGTTTATCGGGTTAGCAGATTTGGATAGTCGATAACCAAATAAACTTATTTCATTTTTGTTTGTATTCAGTTTTCGTTTCGGAAGGCACCCAAAAATTTAATTCTCACTACGATTCCTCAAAGATGTCTACATTGATTTTTAAACATTTTGAAACAAATGTAAACTATACAGCTACTCAGGTGAATTTGTCTGACTTCGGCTACACCGAATTTCGAATTCCGGTTCCAGTATCGAATCGTTTCTCAAAGCTCAATCGTTTTCTCATAAAAAGCCAAATCGAATTTCAGAAACAAAAGTTCAAATTAAAATAAATCCAATTTTATCCAACTCTAACTTCCGATTCTGGAATTGTAGGATGATGAATTTTTAAAATTCAAATCGATATACAAGATGAGAATCCCGAAAAGCTTTAAAGTTGGACTCAAAAATATTGCAATTTATTCGTCATATGGCCATAAGAATCGGGTTGGGTTATGTTGGTTTCTGAATACCGACTCTGGAAGTACCTTAAATAATCGTGAACTCTAAATTGGAACTTACTTCGACATATCATGGAATGTTCAATCGATTGCCACACTTTTAGATTCAAATTCGATTCGATTTGCAGTTTCGATATTACAGAGTAATGAGTGATTAAAATCTCAAATTGCCACTTAAAACGACGGACATTAGAATAATGTCATGAAAACTGAAACAACGAAGAATATTCATGCAAAAAACACATGCGGATTGATAAAAAAGGTATCATCTCACTGCAAAGTGGATTAAGTACGTTTTTTTTTATAAATTTCAAACTGAAATCATCCAAACTCCCGAGCGGTTTGCTACTCGTCCCATCGCAAAACAAAACATAATGTAGCAATCACATCATTTTCAACTGCGCTGGTAGCACTGCCACGGACCATCACGTTTCCAAAGCACTTGGTCGATGATCATTACCTGGCGTTCGCGATCTTACTAGGTAAGTGAAGTTTGTTTTCGCTTGCTGTGAGTTTAACTTTGACTTTCGTTCCGTGCGGACGCGTGTTTTGGTGTTGAAGAAAGAGGAAAGATTCGCGTGCTGTTGAAGGTGCCAGATTTATCAAAGAACCGGAAAAAAGTATACTCACTGGACCGACCGATCCGTTGATTATCAACGGATTGATAATAGATCAATTAGTGGAAGCGACTGAGTTGCGAATGGATGCTAATTACTGAATGGGTGGCAATGGATTCCGGTTGGATTAGTGCTTTTTCGGCCTTATACGGAGAAGAAAGTGCACGGTCGGAGTTCGTTGATCGTTCGTTTGGATGATGCGGGGGTTGCTTAAAAATATCACACCTCATCGAAAATGGTAGTGTTCATTCAAAACATGTGACCTTCTGGTTGGAGTAGTTGGTAACCAAACAGACCGAAGCCAGGCTAACGCATGTTTCCAGCTCGAGGCGTCTGTTAGATAGTGGTTCTCGTAGCTGGTTAACTCGCGAGTTAATTGAATGAAATCATAATCGGTGTACTGGCCGGTTATTATTTGTTCGATCAGCGACCTGCGAAAGATTACAGTGGAACAAGAGAAAGTGTCGCTATATTATTGACGGGAGATAATTAGTGTGTGAAATTTTTGACGTGCGGATTTGACCTAGAAGATGGTAAAACTTGAATAGGCAGCGGAAATTTCAATGCGAACTGACTGGTTTTGTGGTGAAATTGCAGGAAGATGGCATTAGGCAATAAAAAACAATAAACATCGTTAGTTCACACTAGGGACGGGTGTGTTTAGAGGCAAATTGTATCCGGTTTCGGAAGCATTTTATCCTACTTCTTCCTAATGACTTTTTTTCGCTATAATAAATATTTCGGATTCAAGCTGGGTTTGACATGGAAGCAATTTTTGATCAGTCGCGTGTATTCAAGTATTGAAAATTGATTATCCATATCAACGTTTTATTGTGTTACCAAAACGTTTATTCCAGTTTTGAGTAAACATCTGGTCCATAGTTGAAGATCCTTTCCACAATCCACTTTGATTATTACCAACAAAGGGTTCTTCTTACGAACGCACTGAATACTTCTTCAACCAAGAATCTATAATATTTTTGTAGATATAGGAATATGAGGCCGTTCAAACTGCCCTAAGGCATTTCTTCCATCATTCCAGATCGAAATCACGATGTAGCATGTAGTGTGCCAAAAACGCGTTTGTCGAAAAATCGTATCCGTAAATTGACACAATCAGTCGATAGCACGTGCACGATACACCTATCTGTAAATTGCAAACATCGGAACATACGCTTCGTTATGCGGATTACACAGGTCATCACGGGTTAATCAAATTGAATAAATTCATTCTTTTTCGTTCGTTGATTTATAATAGCGAGGAAAGGAAAACAATAATCGAATTATTTTATTTTGGTTCAATCGACATATTCGTGTGATTCGAAGAAAAGTATCGAAAATGATTTATTGGTTCGGTTTGTCTTTTTCATACGGAAAGGCTATGCGATATCCGGGGAAATTCGAATGTTTCATCCGATTCAATATTCCATTCGTGGTCAGTTTGGTGAGATCAGAGAAAAATGACAATCTGTGTAGGTGTGTTTGCTGGTTGAAATGTGATTTCATGTTTGCGGAGGTAGCTTTAGTTTCACAAACTCCCAGGGTACCAGGGCCAGTGAAACAGATTTCGCCCGGTGGTGAGTGAAAGTTGGCGGTGAGGGCAAGCAAAGTAGTAAAGCTTGCTTCAGATAGAATTGAAACAAAGACAATTGCCTGTATTGCAGTTATTTATTATTGAATTCAAGATCTTTTTTTTATACAAATGAAGCCTGTTCTTGATACTTTTAGGAAAAAAAACGGATCAAATTATTCGTCACGTTTTCGAAGGAATTCTCGAATTTTTCCTGTAACATGGCTCATTAGGCGGCGCACACCTTCTTCGTCCATCGTTTTAGCTACCTTATTCCACCAGGTCGTCATCTGATTGATGTCTTTGACAACCTCTACCTTTGCCTTGAGTCTCCTTTTCATGATTGCCCAGTATTTCTCAATAGGGCGGGACTGGGGGCAGTTGGGTGGATTAAGGTTTTTCGGAACAAACTGGACCCCTTTCTCTGCATACCATTCTTGAACGACTTTGCTGTAATGACAGCTTGCCAAATCTGGCCAAAACATTACGGGATGGTCGTGGGATCGAATGAACGGCAAAATTCGTTTTTGGAGATACTCTTTTTGGTATAGTTCCGATGTCATTGTCTTATTTGTAACGAAAACTTTCGTTTTTTGCCACAGCTGCAAATGCTCTGCCAAATCATAAATTTTCTTGCAAATTTGTCGGCAAAAACAAATTTAAATTTGGCTTAAACATCCCCCGAGCCGTTGCCAAGTAAAATTTTTGACCTGGGATTTGCCCGAAGTCAGCCTTGACATAGGTTTCATCGTCCATCCGAAGACACCCGTCGAACTTGGTCAGCGCCTGGTCATATAATTTCCGAGCACGAATTTTGACCACACTATTCTGTTTTATGGTCCGATTTGGCTGTTTGCTAGCTCGATACGACTTGATTCCTTCCCGGAGTCGAGTTCTCCTCACGGTACTATGGGCAGCACCGACTTTTCTGGCCAAATCATGGTCCGACAGATTAGGATTCCTCTTAATCGTCTTCAAAATCGCAGTTTCCGGTCGACAGTTCCACTCCGACGAGTGGCTTGAGGCTTCCGAATCGTCGTCAATGTTTCCTTATACCGTTCGATAACGCGCCAAACGGTATTTCTGGGCAATTTCAGCTGTTTAGCTAGCCTAGATGCAGACCACTAATGGATTTTTCAAATAACTGTGCACAATTTTTTCCCTTCCTTCGGCTTCCATGTTGATTGTTTACAAAGTACAGTCGATTTGCGGAATGTCAAAAATCATACGTGAAGCTGACAAAATTACCGACACGTGGGCGCCAAGAACTTCCAAATCCGTCCACCAGGAGCGCCACAATATGAGCAAAAGTTTGTTCCAATTCTAAATGAAGCAAGCTCTAGTGAGTGAAGTTTTTAGGATCAATTATTTTATAAGGAACAGTTACAAACCTTAATATGGTTGAATTACTATTTTATTTCCATGCATATAGTCTCTAATACTGTGCACTCGTTCGATGAAATTGTATTCAAAAAATTCGGATGAAGAATTTCCAAATGCGAAATCATTCGAATGGGAGCCACATTATCTCTTCCGTATCTAATTTGCGTATGCGAAATGTCGGGTGGATAATTGTGATTGGATATAAAATGTCTATTTCATTCTTAAAGTAAAAATTGCTTTCACAAAAAGCAAGAGACAGTCCAAAGGGGTTTCTCGAACTGTTGAAGTACGATTATACAATTATAATCAAAATCACTACTAAAATTGTTTTGTTTTGAATATTTATGCAGGAGTTTTTTTTGTTTGCGATATAAACTTATTTGTGTCTATGCGAGCTATATTTTGAAACAAAATCTTTTCTTTATTTTGGATGCCTTGAACAGGACCATTTAACTTTTTAGTGTTAATGATGTCCATAATTTTGCTCGAATGTGAAAGATCAGCCGAATTCCGACGAAAATGACTGTTTCTCGTGTTCAACGGATTGCACTTAATGAAAATCGGTTCGATACTGATTCTTGTTTTGTGAGAGGACTTTGTTTAAATGCGAAGACACACACTGAAGTGCGAAATACCGTTGAAAGCTGTGAACTTATGTATATGGAACTGTCGTCTCAGTTAGCCTTGGTAATGACTTAAAAAAACCTGTGAAAACGAAAACGATTTTTTTAATCCACCTAATGGTGTAATGGTGCCTTTCTCATATTACTTATATTTTAGAAAATATCACTAGAAGACAACGATGGCTTTTATCATTTCAAAGAACACTCCCTTGCCACTTTTCACACGAGTCAATCAGTGCCATCAAAAAGAGACGGCATGGTTCCTTTAACATAGAATGGACACCAGTGCGAGAGCGAATTTCTCTCGATGACCCGTCTGAGCATCACGGGTTAGCACGTTGCTGTAGGAATTCGCTCTGAAGTAACAAACGGTCACTGATTATCGTTTTGCGATCCGATTCTATACGGGCAGTGGATAGTTGCGATAGAATCATTTTACTACTGTATGGCACCACAATCGCTACCTTAGCAATATTGACACATGCTTATGTATGTTGCATTATAACTCCAGTATAATTTAACGTACTCTTACCAAACTTGACACAAGTACTTCTTGTCATAAGAGTATTTTTTCAATAGAAGTGAGTGACCCTAGCATGGTGATATTAGATAAAATTACGCAAATTTAGCAAAAATCATTTCACAACTAATGTTTCTCTGACAGCTTTAAAACCATTAAAAAATTTTTTATAAAAAAAACAATGATTTGTTTACTGAGAAGATTCCTGAGAAGTTCTGTTTAAAGATAGAAAAAATTAAACAATAAGGTGGAGAAAACTCTGTTGAAAAGATTTTCTGTTTCATAGTAAATTTTTTTTTAATTAAATAACTATTTATTGGAATATGAGTTAAAATTAAATTATTAAGATTCAAATTGGGTGTTCAGCCACAAGTGGTGACTTTTCAGCCCTATTATTTACATGATTTGGTTATTACCATGAGGACATCATTTGCTTCCGCAATTCTGAGATTGTTGTTTAAGGAAAATTCTGAACCTACTTGTGTTGTGTAATGGGGAAAAGGAACTTATATACTAGTTTACTAACTAATACAGAGAGCGAATCGATTCAATTGAAGATTGCATCGATTTTTGTCGGAATTTGCTTATAATATTATGCGACATTACATCTAATGGTTCTATATTTGTGAGTCTGTGTAACTCATTTGTACTAAACCAGGGAGGACGCTTCAAAATCATTTTCAGAATTTTATTCTGAATCCTTTGAAGCGTTTTCTTCCTGGTGGAACAACAACTTGACCAAATTGGTACTGCATAAAGCATGGCTGGTCTGAAAATTTGTTTATAAATTAACAATTTGTTTTTTAGACAGAGCTTAGAATTTCTGTTTATAAGAGGATATAAACATTTAATATATTTATTACAATTTGCCTGTATTCCTTCAATGTGATCCTTGAAAGTGAGTTTTTTGTCATACGTTAAACCTAAGTATTTAGCTTGATCAGACCA
Organism: Malaya genurostris; assembly: GCF_030247185.1. Classification (NCBI taxonomy): domain Eukaryota; kingdom Metazoa; phylum Arthropoda; class Insecta; order Diptera; family Culicidae; genus Malaya; species Malaya genurostris. The sequence goes on from NC_080571.1 coordinate 325,404,146, forward strand.
TGTCAATTCCAAGCCATTCAATTTGAGAATGTGACTATTGTTTGGTTTAAGAAAGGAAGCTCTTGGCTTACGAGGAAAGATAATCAATTGCCTTTTTGCTGCATTTGGTTTAATTTTCCATTTTGACAGATAATCCCTGAAAATATTTAAACTTCTTTGTAGGCGACTGCAGATCACTCTTAGATTTCTACCTGTGGCTAACAGACTTGTGTCGTCACAGAATAGCGATTTCTGACAACCAACGGGTAGATTTGGAAGATCAGAAGTGAAAATATTATACAAGATTGGAGCTACGCTCGAACCCTGCGGAACACCGGCTCGTACGGGTAGCAATTCAGATTTACAATTCTGATAGACCTGAAGAGTACGATCAGTTAAATAATTTTGAATCATTTAGGGGTTAGCCAAATTTTGTGCTAGGGCACATAACCGTTTTCATTATTTTTACGTTTCGTCTTTGACTCATCAGTGCAGAGCAGTTCAAATTGAACTGCTTAGTGCTAAACTCGGCAGTTCAATTTGAACCGCTAAGCAGACGTAAAGTTTCTGCTATTTACAGAACACTTTTTGTTTTGCAACGAAGTTGAAGCAATTGAACTGCCGAGTTTAGCACTAAGCAGTTCAATTTGAACTGCTCTGCACTGATGAGTCAAAGACGAAACGTAAAAATAATGAAAACGGTTATGTGCACTAGCACAAAATTTGGCTAACCCCTAAATGACCATACCTGCATCGGCCAGAAATAGTCGAAAACACGTTTTCGTTCGGCACGTCAGAAAAGACATTGCACTTCGTTGCAAAACAAAAAGTGTTCTGTAAATAGCAGAAACTTTACGTCTGCTTAGCGGTTCAAATTGAACTGCCGACTTTAGCACTAAGCAGTTCAATTTGAACTGCTCTGCACTGATGAGTCAAAGACGAAACGTAAAAATAATGAAAACGGTTATGTGCCCTAGCACAAAATTTGGCTAACCCCTAAATGACCATACCTGCATCGGCCAGAAATAGTCGAAAACACGTTTTCGTTCGGCACGTCAGAAAAGACATTGCACTTCGTTGCAAAACAAAAAGTGTTCTGTAAATAGCAGAAACTTTACGTCTGCTTAGCGGTTCAAATTGAACTGCCGAGTTTAGCACTAAGCAGTTCAATTTGAACTGCTCTGCACTGATGAGTCAAAGACGAAACGTAAAAATAAGGAATTTTGAATCATTTTGATCAAATAAATAGGAAACTGGAAATCAGATATTTTTGCTATTAAACCTGTGTGCCAAACACTGTCGAATGCTTTTTCTATGTCTAGAAGAGCAACCCAGAAGATTTATTTGATTTTATCATGTTCGTTACTCTGACAAGTTGATGAGTAGTTGAATGTTCATGACGAAATCCAAACTGCTCTGGTAAAAAAATTTAATTCTCATTTATATGAAACATCATTCTCAACAAGATAATTTTTTCGAAAAGTTTACTGATAGAAGAAAGTAAGCTAATTGGTCGATAACTTGATGTGTCTGCTGAGTTTTTATCAGGTTTGAGGATAGGAATTACTTCAGCGTTTTTTATCTTTTTGGGAAGTAAGTTGATGAAAAACACTTGTTTAAAATTTTAACCAGGAGTCTCAAGGCAACATCGGGACGATTTTTAATAAGAATATTAAAAATTCCATCATTACCAGAAGCCTTCATGTTTTTAAGTTTCCTAATAATTGACTTAATTTCATCAAAATTCGCTCAATAATGTCATCTTGTGATAACACTTGAGTTGAAATATGATCATATTTCAGTGAGACTTCATTTTCAATAGGACTCACAACGTTCAAATTAAATTTGTAGACACTCTCGAACTGCTGAGCAAGTTTTTGAGTTTTTTTTGTCATTTGTAAGAAGTATTTGATTTCCTTCCTTGAGAGCAGGAATTGGTTTCTGAGGTTTTTTAAAGAACCTTAGAAAGTTTCCAGAAAGGTTTCGAATATGGTTTAATTTGTTCAACTTCTTTAGCGAAATTTTCATTTCGCAAAAGAGTAAATCTATGTTTAATTTCTTTTTGTAAATCCCTAACTATGTTTTTCATAGCAGGATCACGAGAACGTTGATATTGTCGTCGACGAACATTCTTCAACCGAATGAGCAGTTGAAGATTGTCATCGGTGATAGGAGAATTTAATTTAGTTTGAGCTTTGGGAACTGAAAGATTTCTAGCTTCGATAATGTAATGATTCAAATGATCAATTGCTGTGTCGATGTCCGTAGAATTTTCTAAAATAGTTTCATGATCCACATGATTTTCAGTGTGAGATCTGTAATCCAAACAATTAGCTCTATGATAGTTGAATATAGAACTAATTGGATTAATTTAAGCTTCGTTGGAAAGTCTGAATGTTACAGGAAGATGATCTGAGTCAAAGTCAGTATGTGTAATCGGTTCACTACAAATGTGACTTTGGTTTGTTAGAATCAGATCAATTATAGACGGGTTTTTCACGGAAGAGAAACAAGTCGGATTACTGGGATGAAGAACTGTGAAGTAACCAGCTGAGAGTTGATTAGGAAGTATTTTACCATTACTGTTATTTTGCCTACAATTCCACTGGACATGTTTAGCATTTAAGTCCCCTATTACGAAAAATTTCGATCGATATCTTGTAAGTTTTTGCAAATCGCCTTTAAAGAATTTTAATTGTTCGCCGGTGCATTGGAATGGCAAATATGTTCCAGCGATGAAATAAATTCCATGAATGGTTTCAACTTTGATTCCCAAGCTTTCAATAACTTTAGTATTGAAAGAAGGTAAAATTCGATGTTTAATTTGCCGTTGTACAAAAATGGCAACTCCACCACCCATTCCAGTAAACCTGTCAAATCGATGAACCACATAATGTGGATTGCATTTCAATTTGACATTTGGCTTAAGAAAAGTTTCTGTCACAATGGCAATATGAATTTTGTGAACTTTGAGAAAATTATAAAACTCATCTTCACTCGATTTTAAAGATCGAGCATTCCAATTTAAAATATTGAAATAATTATTTAACATCACTGTTTAATTTTAAATTCATTATAATATTATTTGCAAATTTCCATCCGATTTGAAACGCTTCAAAAAGTGATGAAGTCGAATTCATTCGGATGATCATTTGAAAAAGTTGATCTTGTAGGTAGATCATTTTATTTTCCGTTATATAGCCTAAATCGACTTCGTTTAAAGAAGCGAATGGCATTGAAGGAATATAGGTAGGTAGACTACCATTAGAACTGCCATTAGAAGAAGGTGATTTGGCCGATCTACCTATTAATAAATTGTTTTCGTTAGAAGATGAACTGCAAGGCGTTCCTGTGTTTTGATTATTTACATTAGAAGAATTAAGTGGTAGATTTTTACCTGTTACACTAGCGTAACTGACATTAGAAGAAAATGATGACGAGGTCGATCAACCTTTAATAAATTGTTTTTATTAGAAGACGAATTGGAAGGCGTTCCTGTTTTTTTTTAAATTCGAAGAAATAAGTGCCTTAGAAGAATTAGGCGTGGCATTTGTAACGGTTTTTTGATTTTAAGACATGTTCTGTAAATTTAAGGTCGTTGATTTGACTTGTTGTCTAAGCGAACGAGCGTTTAAAATGTTTTCCCTAACAGGACATTTCAAATAAATGGATTTATGATTTCCATCGCAATTTGAACATGAAAATTTATCAAAGGTTTAATTCATTGGACAAACGTCTTTCGAATGCGATTTACCACAATTCAAACACCTTATATCCATATGACAATTTTTGGTTCCATGGCCGAAGCCTTGGCAACGACGACATTGCGTTAAGTTTGCAATAAGATTATGCCGTTTATAATGTTCCCAATGGATTTTAATGTGGGAAATAAACGTACTTTTTCTAAAGTTTTCAAATTGTTTACATCACTTCGATTTAAGTGTATTAGGTAAAGTTCATGGGAAATTCCAGAGCGTGACTTAGAAGTACCATTCGCTCTTTTTTTTTAATAAGTATTACTTGGAAAGGGGCAAAACCAAGCAATTCTTTTAGTTCATTTTTCATCAGTACTTTGATCATTTGATAAGCCTTTTAAGACAGCCAAAAAAACGTGAAAAATCTTCTAAGTTCGTCTCAACTGTTTCAATCTGAAGGCCTTGCAAATTGAAATCAACAAATTTGTTCTTGTTTTTAATAAAGTGTCAAAATACAATATTCTGTATTTTTTATGAGAATATGAGAAAGATGTTATTACATCACTAGGTGGATTGAAATAGGATCAGTGTTCATCGTTTGTTATACGTTGTGTGTACAACTCTTCGTTCATTGCTATCTTTCAGAATCATTCAGTTGTGAAAAAAACACTAATTTATAAAATAACGAGCATGTTCCCTACTCTGAGTGCCAGTCTACCGTAATTATATTTATGTGTAATCGTTTCTGAACCGTCACATCTGCAGAAAGTGTACCAAAAACATATGAAAGCGAATATATGACAGTGTGGTGAACTAAACTCAATGATGAGATGAATGTAATATCCAATCATGTAAGATCGCAATATCGGAATATTCGGATAAGAGAATGCGTTTGGAAAATATGCCAAAATTGGAAATACACATTAGTAGTAAGTTGAAAGTGCCAGCAGCGGTAGTGCGGTTTGTGGTACTGCTACTAACCACTACAACGGTCCGGTTCTGTACGGCAGCCCCGTCGGTGGCAGCCAAATCCTGGCCGGTGATGAAAAATTACGATATTTGGGGAGTCCCGGATGCCGAACAGGTTTCATCTTCATCGTCGTTAACATCGTTATCCCGATTCTCGTTACCAAGTTTACGTACGGGGAAACCGGACCCTAATTTGCACAACACAACCGTACTCCAGCGGGGTCGATATTTCGGTTTGGATGCATTTTCAGAGGAGAATGACTTTGACCGAAACACGGACAACAGCTTCGATGGGGGTTATCGGAGCAGCGGACGTAGGGCGAAAGGTGAGTGATCTACAATGTAAATTAGCGGTGCATTAAGCGAGCTGATGTGTTTGCTTATGAAATAGTACAGACAAACGAGCGATGGTAACGGTTGCTGGTAAAATTATGCGGATCACTGAGATGTCGGTTTGTGTCACGATAATGATGTCGGTAATTGGTATCGAGAAGGGCAAGGCTTCACTCATATTGTATAATCAATTCAAATCCAATTTCGATCCACGATCCTTGAGTCCTGGGTCTGTCTTTGAGGCCACCAAGTGAAGCGAACATGCCATAACATATCACTTACCACTTACCACAAATGCATATTTCATGTTACCTCGCACACAACGTAGCTAACAAGGGATAAAAGAGGTATCCGTCTGGATGCATGAATGCTCCCAGCATTAGGAGATTTTGTGAAACACGGCTGCTTGAGCTGGCAATTTGACACCCGCGAAAGTATCAGCTGCTATCTGAGGGATTTGCATAAATCCAATGGTCCGGATTGGCTGAGGTTTTTGCTCGGGTGCACACAGCATTGGCATAAATGAACTTATTGCAGCGGTGATGAATGTAGGCGCTTCGGGTGAAAAGAGAAAGGAAGATAATCCGCGATGATTTGATTAGTACTGGGTGTGTGGGAAATGTGGCTTTGATATCCGAAACGAGTTTTCCGCTGCCAATACCCGTCTATGTGGCAGTTGGTTTCGCAGTGCTTCGGTTTTTTTCACACAGTTTTGCGGCCAATTAAGCCGATTTTGATATCCCTGTGGGTTTGTTTTGAAACGGCTTTTAGTGGATTTCGAAAAAAAAAAATCTTTTGATTTGAATATCACCTAGTATTTTTGAGTTAGCTAGGTTTTGACTATAGCTCAAAAGCTGTGTTATTGCCATATTGTCCATATTTTCAAGTTGTAAACGGTTTTTTCTTTTCATAATTTACAAATGAAAACATGTTTTTAAATACTCAATTTGAAAATCTTATAACGTTTTCGTTTTCAACGGTCAACACCGGTGTAGGACAGAAAAGTATGCCTTGATTACACCCAAATTAGAGCGAGTATGGTGGGTGCTACATTGCATCGGTGCAGCGTTAAAATTAAAAATGACATAAGTATCTTAGGTTTGTTAAACTTGTTTATCTATTAAACACTATCGCCCATCTCGAATGAAAGCAATTCCAGAAATGCTTAGCAGATCATCAGACTCGACCTTCTCCGATTTGGATGAAACTTTGCACATGGCTTCAGTATAACAAACCATAAGTTTTTGAACCGATGGAGAGGTCGATCCCACTCACGACTAATTTTTAAAAAAGGCGTATGTATTTTTGCATTTCACAAAAATTGCCTTTTTCAAATCGTCGTAACTCGGAAACCGTTCATCGTACAAAAATGGCGTCCAGGAAGAAGTTGTAGGGAATCAATAGGACACTCTAAAAAAAAAATACACTGAAAAAAAAATTGATTTTTTTCTCGATAATGAACCAAAAACATTAAATTAAAAATAAATCAGGGTTTCGATTTTTTTCGATAATTTTTATTTTAAAGCTATTATTAAAACCTACAGATTGATGGCTATCCCATCCGTGCTTTTTGAAAAATGAAGAAGTTACAGCTAAAAAAATTTACAGATATATTCGAAATTACAAGTACTCGTTGGATGATAATCGTTTAAACAGTAGAATATTATTCTACAGGTTAAAGGCAATAAATTGGTTCATGACTTGACGTTGGTGGGTATAACTTCAGGCGTGTTTCTGTTACGATGGTAATTTTTGCAACATAAATTCAGGCGTTATGTGTGATTTTTTGCAACATTAATTCAGTGAAAAGCACGACGAACTTCTTTTAATCAGAGTCATTAACAATTAAAATATTGTGTTTTTGAAAAACGACGACGCCTAAAATAACCTGTTTACTTGCGTTCATTGCTTCAGTTTTGATTTTGTATTTCAGAATTTAAACGCTTAAACGAACTGCATGAAAAAACACGTGTGAATCAAACCTCTTAAAAAGAAACTCTATGTCGAATTCTTGCAAAAAAAAAAATATCTTATTTATAATATTTAGGTAAATCAATACAGCTTGTGTTGTTATATCTATGAAACAAGTTAATCAAAGTGGTTGAAGTTTTTTCTACTGATTTTCGTTAGATGGTGTTCCAAATTCACAATCGAATTTATTTTTTGGTTTACGCTAGTTTTTTTTTTTTCATGAATACGTTTATTTCTTAAGGCAGTTTACATAAGTTTTTCTTCGCCGTAGTATCACTTTTACATAATATTCTTATCCTAATTTAATTCTAACATAGTCACAACGTTTTGAATTTATTAAAACATATTCTCTTATAGCTTAAATATCATCTTAGGTAACTCGTCATTAATTATGAAATCTACTCGGAAATATTATTTGAACCAAACGATTAACTTCTATAAATTATAAAATAAGCTGTTATTTTCAGACATTTTGTTAATAATTTCATAAACTGTTTCGAGTTTGTTTGTATCATTACATTATTTTTATTCTAATTTAGCTATTGGTTGAACTCATGGACGCAGCTGGGATCAGAGCTAAGTCTTAAAAGGGGCCTTTATTAAATTGAAACTCCAATTTTCTTTATGAAATGATAAATAAGTTTCATGTATGAAAGGTCACGACAAGCAAGAATGTCTCGAACTGGGATATTGGATAGTCTACCTTGGGTACGCAAAGAATTTATTAGTTGAGATCTGACATCACGATACTCCACGCATGTCCAAACGACATGATCAATATCCCGATAACCTTCAACTTTACGCTAGTTCTCGGAATACTATTCTAGCAACAATATTAAACAATCAAATGTGTAAGAAAACTTTCAAGCAAAATGTAACATTGATGTTTGTCAAATGAAAAACGTAGCCGTGCTTAGTCTCTTATGATGTCAATTTTCGATTCATTATTTTTATTTTTATGCTATGTTTAATTCTCTATCAGCCGGTGGGTAAAACAACACGATTATTGATAGGTTACATAGGTCTTGAAAAGTTTGCTTTTTGCTTTACCATTAATCTGTTAAGCAATCTATCACATCACTTGAGGCAGAGGGCTAAAAGTAATATCCGTGTAGAAAATTGGAGTTACGAGCTTTGAAAGAAATACAATCCTCAAGTAACGCATTTTCGAACCATTACTAATTTTCATGTGAGAAGAGTTATTGCTCATGGTTTCATGATAAGTTAAAATGATTGGTTTCATGATTTTCTAATCATGACAGCAGTAATGGATTTCTTTCCGTGTGGGTTCGAAAGGCTAGATATCCAAAAAGAATTATCGTACCGGCTATATCCAAAGATCGATTCAAAGATAGTTTATCTTACATTATCTAATTCTTTATTTTCTATATAGGGGTGCAAATCAGAAACTCAAGGAAAAATACACGTAAAAATGTGGTCAGGTTTTAAACAGTTACAGCTCAGTCTATTTTGTATCATTATTAATATTATTTCATTATTTGATTGTAAATATTTCTAAGATTCGATTCGAATGTATCAAGTCACGTATTTTGAATTATAAATGATTGAAATTTTAATTGGTAGCGAGCAGGGTCCTATTTTGTCTGCTAAAAATCTCCAGCATATCGGATTTCCCTGCCATAGACGATGGTTTTGAAGGAGTAAGCGATATATCAAAGGGAAAGCATCGCTCTGATTGGTCAATCGATGCAAAAGCGAAGCTGTTGGAAGCACGCGAATCTTTAAATAGAAGCAAAATTATAGCTAACGTTTCAGTTCTACGCGTAGCATGCTAGTGGTAGGTTGTTGCTAGACAGCAAGACAAAAAGTGCCATGACTCCTAATCAAGATCAATCTAAGAAGACTCTCGTGCAATTGCGGATTCAAAAGTGTGACGATTGATTGAACTGTTTGATTGTAGATCATTAGAAATTTTGGTTGCCTTGTTCCACATCAATGGCTTGAACAACCCCGTGGAGCTGATGCTTGTAGTTTTTTTGTTATTTTAATGTGTGGGAGAGATCCGACTTGATATGTTTTGATTGTTTTACGTTTCGCATTCAGCTCATCAGTGCATTAGCAGATTATGTTGGACTGCTAATGCCACTACCTGATTATATTGATCCACGAGGTGGCATTAGTAGTTAAACAAAATCTGCTAATGCACTGATGAACTGAATGCGAAACGTAAAACAATCAAAACAGTAATGTGCACTTCAGCACAATCCGATACCCACGAGGTACCAAAACCTAATTGACTTGATATGTTTTTAAAATTTTACTGAACTAATTTCTGTAATTTCTGAAAGTAGGGTAAATATAGACGTTATCCTTCTACCTAACTGAAAAGTGGCCAAAACCCATATGGGACTGATATGACTCTTTTTGCATGAAAGCAGGCGTTGACTGAACAAAATATGTGACAGAGCCTATATTTATAAGTTCTGTTTTGTGCGAAAGTTCAGAATGTACGGAACAGTGGGGTATTTTTCACGCATGAAGCGAAGTCAAGAGGATCACATCATTATGGCATGCGGAGTGTGGCTGGTGAAAACTTTGGCCAATTCAAGCTGATTTTTCAATGATCTACTATTGAAATTCCAAAACAACATTGAAAAACTTGTTTAAGTAAAACGTTTCCAAATTAATTGATGGTTAGATTATATAAATCAACCCACAGATCACTGAACTAAAACTTTCAAAATTATGAAAAAAAATCTAATTGTCACCCTGCTCCGTAAAGGGAAGAGTAAGGAATTTTTATCCTAAAAAAATCTGTTCCGGAAATGTAGTGTAGTGTATTTATATCGATCATTGAAATTGGACTCTTTTTCATTGGAATGCGATTTTTCAATTTCAAAATCTTCAAAATTTGAAACATGTACGATTTAGCACAATTTCATAAATAGGTATAAAGTTGCAGTGATTATTAGAGATTGCATATATTTTGGATTTAGTATCTCTGAAGAAAATCTGTATTAAAAAAAAACATTATTTGAACGAAAAACAAAAACTCGGCATGGAATTCTACTCTAGTTTTTTTAATATTTAGAAAATAAGGTCCTGCATTAAAATTATACTTAACACTATCACTTGATCGGACTTTCCATGATATTCAGAAAGCGCAGGCGATGTTTTTATGATGGAGACATTCACTTTTCTATATTCGATTGTTGATAGTGCCAGATGTTTCAAGCTTTAATTTGCTGACGACTTCAAACTATATCATCCTATAAAGGAACTAGAAGATGCACGTTTTCTGCAAGCTTAGTTTGACACATTCGCCAAATGGTGCACAATAACAGGATGGTACTAAACGCTTCCAAATGCTCCATTATATCTTTTTCCCGAAAACGCTCAATAATTACATATGACTATCATCTCTTGCAAAATGTCCTCAAACGTGAATCCTTGGTTAAGGACTTAGGTGTTATTCTCGATCACAAATTGGATTTGGATTGGAAGAATCATGTCGATTATGTAATTTCGAAAACTTCTAAACTCTCAGGCTTCATATTTCGGATCACTAAGAACTTTACCAATATACACTGCTTGAAGACTCTTTATTGTGCGCTAGTTCGATCAACACTAGAATACGCAGCTATCGTTTGGTCGCCTCATTATCAAATCGACATTGATCGTGTCGAAAGTGTTCAACGCAAATTCGTTAGATTTGCACTCCGCAATCTACCATGGAGGGACCCATTCAACCTTCCTAGTTACAAAGATCGCTGTCGGCTTATTGAGCTAGATCCGCTGTCTGTACGTAGGAACGTTTGCAAGGCTGTCTTTATTGCTGATCTAATTCAATCACGTGTTGACAGTTCTGATCTCCTACAATTGATCAATTTTGACATTCATCGTCTAAGTCTTCGTTCTCATCCATTTATACGAGTTCCCCATGCTAGAACCAATTACGAATATAATGCACCTTTTTCCAGTATGTGCCGTTTATTCAATAGTTGCTCACTGGAATTTGATTTTCATCTCTCTCGTAATGCGATACAACGATTATTCCATGATTCTTTATTTTTGCAGTTATACTACTAATGTTAATTCTTTCCGCTCGACCACCCCTTCGTTCGCTCCACCATCTCCATTGAAAACTAATAAATTCGCTCGTTGTAACTAATCCTGTTGTATCTCCTCTTCTCCGCTCTTCATCGTTCTTCTCCTATCGTTTCGACCACTAATTAGATCTCCATGCCGAACCTAACCCCGTTTCGTTTGCCAACTCTCATTCAACACTCCCTCCTTCTACCTCCCCTTTTAAAGCACATTTCTTTTATTCTCTAGTTTTAATGCAAAATCACCATCGTTTACCCGATGGGTTTAGTGTCATCTAATTACTATAGAGTTAGTTAGCTAGGGTTAGTTTTAATTGATAGTATTAAGTACATACATGTATCTGTTGGATTGTTGTAATCTGTTGATATAAACGATGAGAAGGTTTTATGCCTGCTGGAGTGAGAGATTATTATTTCAGCTCCATTGGGCTTTTTTCTGCTCCAAATAAATAAATAACTGTCACAGAAGCACTTAATCACATTGCTACATCAACAAATCGCCTGACATACAAGGAGATTCCCGGTGCATTTGGAAAGCTTCATCATCGGGACGGCTTCAGGAATAGCTAGCCAGAATTTTACGACCTTCGGAATCTGTTTGACGTCAGACTTGACGTGCATCTTATTGTCCAAATCAATTCCAGCGGTACAACTTTTGTTTGTGCGATGTTGTTTTTATCGATCCGACTAGGTGCCCACAGGGCTTTGTATACGTATAATCCAGCTCGTTTGATTATTTTATTCGCAAAAAAAAAAAATGATACATTTGACATTTTTGTTGCGTTCCGAATCGTATAAATTGTCCTCAAATACAAAATTGGTGCGACAAATCGTACACGTTGATAAAAGTTATTCAAAACGATTGCGATCAATGCATACAAATTAGAATATGTATACTATTTTATCTTTCTCCTCGTCACCCCAAACGCACTGAACTGTTTTTTTGCATTCAATTCGAATGCTCTGGATATTTTCAACTTTATTTAATGCAATGGAAGCTTCAGTTTGCCATTGAAAATGGTGATTGAGCATTATCTAAAAATGTAAAATTTGTCAGTGCTATCTGTACATCAGTACTATTACAGACTGTGGATAAATTAGTAATTCAAGAGCACAACAATTCCTCATTTCCCAAACGATGTTTCACAACGGCGTACATTGATTTAGTAATATTAAAATTTCTGCAAAGCTGTTAAATTTGCCAATATTATGAATCGCTCGATTTAAACATAAAAAACGTTAAACACCACCAAGTATCAATATAAGGATTAGTACTAATGTATTCTAAACTCGTTCTAACATTTTTCTATCCGGTTTTCCAGTGCTCAACTTTTTCCCGGTACCGGTGGACGATGAGTGCCTGTCAGATGATGGACTCCGTACCGGACAGTGTATGAATGTGTACGAGTGCCGTATCCATGGAGGAGTTTCCCGGGGCCAATGTGCGCTTGGTTTTGGCGTATGCTGTATTTGTAAGACTAAAGATTCTATTATTCCCACCCGCACCCTCACCAGCATTCTCATCCGTACCTTTGATTCATTTCATTTTCATTTTCATCCAGACATATTATTCGCCGCGATTAATTATTCACGCTCAATCATCGAAACTTTCGGTAAAACATTTCCTAAAAAAAAAACTTTTCCCATTCTCGTTCTCTGATCCGGCATCCAGTTACGGCAACCTGCGATCAGGAGATGATGAACAACATCACGTACTTTGTGTCGCCCAGTTTTCCGGCGCTCGTGTCCAAGGATGCGGTTGCATGCAAGCTGAAAATAAAACTAATGAACTCGGAGATTACTCAACTGAAGTTTGATTTTATCCACTTTGCATTGGTAATTCCTTAATAAGTAGTGGAGCGAGTAAATATATTCAGTTAATGTTTGTGTTTCCTTTTTGCAGGGTCAACCGAACAGGCGAACCGGTATCTGTGATGGGGACATATTTCGGCTTGCTGGTGGAGCGTTTCCATTCGATCTATGTGGACAGAACAGCGGTCAACATCTCTACTATGACCTGAGCCCAAAATCACGGGCAGACGAGGAGATTGAGCTGGAGATGAAATTTTCACCTCGTTCTTTCACCCAACGGTTGTGGGAGATTAAGGTGACACAGATTCCCTTCAGCCAAAGAGCACCAAGCGGATGTATGCAATATTTTACCGGCACTGAAGGGATCATCCAGACGTTCAACTTTGCTGAAAATGGTCGCCATTTGGCCAATCATAACTATAGGGCATGCATTCGACAGGAGAAAGGAATGTGTTCGGTGGCGTACGAGCCTTGTGATGATCAATCGTTTCGGATTGGGAATCCTAGAGCGGGTGGTGATTCATATCCTGGAACGCCTGTTGGAAATCCGGGTGGTGCGGGTAGTCCTGGGGGTATTATTAGTCCAGGTGGGTCTACCGGAATTGGGGGCCTCCCCGGTGTCGATGGAACCGGCACATTTACGGATCCAGGAATCGCCAGTGATCCTTTAGCTCCAGCAGCAGACATTCCGCAAGACAGTGTTGGAGCTGAGGATGGTCAAGGAGCACTGGATTCTCCTGCTGCAGATGATCCAGTTGCCGCTGATGAACCTGCTGCTGATGAACCAGCCGCTGATGAGCCGCAGGCAGACGATCCGGATGCAGCAGACGAAGGTTCCGGTGGTGGAGGAGGAGGAGGAGGCTTCTTCGGAGGTTTCTTTCCGTCTTTCTTTTCGAGGAGTATTTTTGACTCATCTCGAAGTTTCGACGGATCACATCGGCAAGGACGAGATTTTTCGCGGCAATTCTACTCGACCTGTACGGATCGTATCACGCTTCCGTGTATTGTGGAAGACTTCATAGGTATTGGGATGGGCGATTTACCGAGTTGCGTTCCGGTGCACTGTGGAAATTCGCTATGTCCAGGGGGTGCCTCTCCCTGTCGGGTAGAGACCTCAGTTACTCCATTCGGGTTGGGGATTCATTTTGGTGAAGGCTTAGATAAGGGTAGTCCGGAAGATAACATAGGAGCCTGCTTGCGCTACAACCAGATTCCGTGTGCTGGGTAAATAATATGGCTGGGATTGTGTGAGAACCTATTTATTAGCTGTGAATGTTTGTAAGTAAATTGTGATTCTTGAATGGTTTCGTGTTAGTCGATCCGAACGCCCGGGGGAGTTTCATTCCGCGAACTATTTACTGTCTGCAAAATGAAAATAATTTTTTTTCATAATAAATGATTCGCATTGTGTGGATAGTTTTTACCATGAAATAAAATTTTACTTTATCATTTATTAACCTTTTCTGTCTGGCATTGATTAAAATTAATTAAAGGATGGTTTTCGGATATATTAAACAAAGCTTTTAAATTTTTATTTTGCAGACTGGCATAACAAACACAATAAACAGGAAAATGAGTTAAATAAACATTTACGAGTTTTTTTGTTTGTACAATAAGTACATATTTCGTTTCTTTTTCTTTACTTTTCGCCTTCTGCTCATCGGAGCGTCCCCTTCTTTGAAAAATTGATTTTTCAATTATCGTTTCATTCAATAGATATGTTGTCTAAGAGAATAATTTCAAAATTTCAAAATCGTACTTGCCATACATTGCATTCCTTTGAAGCACATGAACTTTGAAGCGCGTTTTCTGGAAATCGTCCATCCACACGATAAAGATAAAACTACTGATCCAATTGATACGATTTTTCATCATTTTGTGAAGAGTTTTACAGAGAAGTGCGTGAGCCTCTAATATGTATTGGTTCTTATATTTTATTTTAAATAAAAACAACAAGAAACACTTTGTTTTTCTTGTATACCTTATGATCAAAAAAGAACCGGAATTTTCATTTTAAAATTCCCGCACTTGTCCAATCGGTAAACTTTTATACACATTCTGTCAAACTTTGACGCATATCGTACGATTAGTTTTTGTTTGGCGTCTATACAAAGAAGTTGAAAAATTTTCGTGTGGCGATTTTTATAATGGATGAAAATTTAGAACAACGTGCGTGCATCAAATTTTGTGTTGCAAATGGATTTAAGTGTTCCGAAACGTTGAAAATGTTAGAAAAGGCCTTTGGTGATTCGTGTCTAGGAAAAACACAGGCATACGAGTGGTATAAACGCTTCAAAGGTGGTCGTACAAGCTTGTATCATGATGAGATCCCTGGCCGCCCAAAAACATCTGTTACTGAAGAAAACATTGAATCGACGAAGCAAATCGTGTTGCAAAATCGTTCTGTATCGATTAGAGAGCTGGCTGTGTTGTTGGACATCTCTTATGGATCAGCCGAACACATTTTAACTGATGTTTTGGGTTTGAAACACGTCGCTTCTCGGCTGGTGCCAAAAAGCTGCATTTCACACGCTCACACAGCGTTGGTTGTGTCACAGTTTTTGGCCAAAAACTCAACCAATATCATCAACCAAGCACCGTACTCTCCAGATATAGCCCCGTGTGACTTTTTCCTCTTCCCCAGATTCAAATTGCCATTGCGGGGAACGCGTTTTAAGACCATAGAGACCATAAAAGAGAATTCGCTGCGTGAACTAAAGGCCAAACCTTCGGCGACCTATAAAACTTGTATGGAAAATTGTATCAAGCGTTGGCATGCATGTATTGCCGAGGGAGGAGAGTACTTTGAATTGAAATTTTGCGTTTGACCTATTTTTATATATATAAAAAATAGGTATAGAATTCGCTCAAACTTTCGAAAATTTTTCCGAGGCCCGGAGGGCCGAATGGCATATACCAATCGATTCAGCTCGACGAACTGAGCAAATGTCTGTGTGTGTGTGTGTGTGTATGTGTGTGTGTCCGTATGTGTGTTGTCAACTAAGAGGTCGAGATCTCAGAGATGGCTGGACCGATTTTCATCAAACTAGTCGCAAATGAAAGGTCTCCCCGTCACCCAAAACGCTATTGAATGGTTTTGAGATCGGATGTTTACTTTTTGAGTTATACAAAGTTTTATGTCAAAATTTTCAGTTTTTTGACAGTATCTGTCACAATTGACCTTGAAAACAGAATATGTTTTCAGACTTAGATTCCGCACGGTAATACCTATCCAACAAGCCATAGATTGTTAAAATCCGTCCATTTTTAACGGAGATATCGAAATTTTTCTGTAAGCGACTTTTCCCCCTATTCCAGCAGTAGGAGTTTTGATCGCTGTATGACAAAGAAATGCTTGGGAGCAACGGAAAACACGATTTTTTATACTGTTACATACAATTGTTTCTAAGAACCAAAAGGATTGTGTACAGCATTCTTTTTCATGACATTTAGCCTCGGACCGATTTTGGCACGGCTCGTTTTTGGCAACATAATCGTTCGAATATGACATATATAAACCAGATGATGGCAGAATTTTTTTTAATTATTTTGTTTTAAACTACTTACAGCAATAAATGCTGGAACAACATAACATCCATATACCATTCGAATCAGTTCGTCGAGATCAGCAAATGCGTGTGTGACAAATAACTTCAATTAATTTTCTCGGAAAATTTCTTTTCTACAAATTCAGATTCATACGAAAAGTCGTATGCTCCCAAACAAAGTTCCTGCATTATGTTTGGTTCCGACCTCTGGTTTCGGAACTACAGGATGATATGTGAAACGAAATCAAAATTGTGTAACTCATTTTTCTTGAAGATGGCTGAACCGATCTAAGATGCAAATGAAATCTAAGAATCATCTAAGATTCAAATGAAAAGTTTCAAAGTTCTATAAAACATCTTGCTCTTCAGTCAGATCCAACTTCCGGTTTCGGGGATTGTATAAAAATGTCTATTCCACATAATTTAATCAGGTTTATCGGGTTAGCAGATTTGGATAGTCGATAAAAAAATTAACTTTTTTCAGTTTTAGTGGTATTCAGTTGTCGATCAGAAGGCACCTAAAAATTTAATTCGTGCTATGATCTCTCAAAGATGTCTTAACTGATTTTCAAATGTTTTGAAACAAATGTAAAGTGTACAGCTACTCAGGTGAATTTATCTGACTTCGGCCATACCGCTTTTAGAATTCCGGTTCCAGTATAAAATCGTTTCTCAAAGCTCAATCGTTTTCTCAAAAAAAGCCTAATCAAATTTCAGAAACAAAAATTTTAATTAAAACAAACTTATATATAAAAATTAATTATTTTATCCAATTATGACTTCCGGTTCTCGAATTACATGATGATGAATTTTTAAAATTCAAACCGATATAGAAGATGACAATCCCGAAAAGCTTCAAAGTTGAACTCAAAACTGTTGTAATTTATTCGTCATATGGCCATACGAATCGGTTTGGGTTATGCTGGTTCCTGAATACCGGCTCTGGAAGTACCTTAAATTACCGTAAACTCTAGAGTGGAACTTACATATCATGGCATGTTTAATCGATTATCACACTTCTAGATTCAAATTCGATCCGATTTGCAGTTTCGACATTACAGAGTAATGAGTGATTAAAATCTCAAATTGTCGCTTAAAACGAGGGTCATTAAAATAATGTCATGAAAACTTAAACACCGAAGAATATTCATGCAAAAAACACATGCGGATTGATAAAAATAGGTATCATCTCACTGCTAGGTGGATTAAACACGTTTTTTAATAAAATTCCGGTTCTTTTTCGATCATAAGGTATATGTTTGAATGTGAATATGTAGCTAAGTAATTAACATTCACAGATGTCTGAGGTTCACTCGCTTGAGAAAAGCCCCGTGGGCAACTTGAAACATTATTTTTATACGTCAGAGTTTAAAGCCTAGGTTCAGAAGGTAAAGAAAGGCTATGCAATCACTGTGAAAACCGACTTTTCAATCGACGGCCGGAGGGTATATACCGTTAGATTCAGCTCGACAAACTGTGTGTGTATGAATGTTACAAAAATATGCGCTTACTCGTAGATGGTTTGAACGATTCTCACCAACTTATATTCAAATGAACGGTCTTATGATCTCATAGCCTGCTATTGAATGTCATTTGGATCCGACTTCCGGTTCCGGAGTTACAGGTTAATGTGTGAAAATTAAAGAAAAAATATGCACTCAATTTTCGTAGAACTGGCTTACCCGATTTTCACAAACTAAGATTGAAATGAATGGTCTTATAGTTCTTTAAAAGTTTATAGAAAGAATAATCTGGGTCCGACTTCCGGTTCCGGTCCTAAAGCGCGTTGAGTGGTAAATTTTTAATTTCATGAATTTTTTTCCACAACTGATGTATGTATGTATGTATGTATGTGTGAAGCCACCATCAGTTCAAGGCATTACCAATGTATGCGGGTAGACTTACAGTAGATCCGAATTTGATTATCAGATAGCTTTCATATAATTGCTGTTAAGAAGGCCAAAATGGGTTTTGGTTAATTTAATATAATATAATATAATATAATATAATATAATATAATATAATATAATATAATATAATATAATATAATATAATATAATATAATATAATATCATATAATATAATATAATATAATATAGAACAATATAATATGATATAATGCAATGCAGTATAATACCATACAACATAACATAATATAATATAATAACATAATATATGAAATAATATACTATGATACAATCTAAAACAGTTGCTTTCGCAGTGTAAGTTATGCTCTTCTTTCGTCGCAGTTTTGCAGGAATATAATATTTCGTTTTTAATAATAAAAATAATAATAATAATAATAATAATAATAATAATAATAATAATAATAATAATAATAATAATAATTATAATTATAATAATAATAATAATAATAATAATAATAATAATAATAATAATAATAATAATAATAATAATAATAATAATAATAATAATAATAATAATAATAATAATAATAATAACAATAATAGTAATAATAATAACAACAACAACAACAATATATAATACAATGTAATATAATTCAATTCAATATATAACAAATAATACAACAAACAGCATGTTGCAATATACTATGATATAGCACTTTAGGATGGGCTTCAAACTACAATCCATTTGGCACCCTCAGTCGACAGTCGACGTCGTTCTATTGACCAAATGTCATCATAGACGCTCGGGGTGGCATGAGATAGGAACTTGTGAGGACTTAGTTATCTCACCATTTGACGACCATGAATATTTTTCTACTGATGATCAAAAACAGGTAGAAATCTCATAAAACTGACTGATTAATTCTTCAAGTTTGTAGGTAAATAAATTAAATCGGTCTTCCGTTTTCTGTTCCGGTAGCATCGAAAATAATGAAGGAAAACTCCAATAGTAGATCTCACTTCGATTTTTCAGTGATGCTTACCGATTTTCACAAATCGTGATTTAAATTAAAACACACGTGGTCTCCAATGATAATGTAAAATTTCATCTGGATCTAACTTCCGGTTCATCAATTACAAGGCGATAGATTCAAAATTTTCAAACCGTTATTTAATATGACGATATAAAACCGGTACGTTGGTATGGAAGAAGAAAACACCACCGTCTTTGCGAACGAAGCACACAGCATGTTTTGTTCATGTTGTTTACTTGTTTACTATCCTTACATAAAGTGCGACCGATTTTCGCAAACTTTGGTCTTATGGTTCCACACGAAATTTTAGAATTGCATCCGGATACAACTTTCGGTGCCGGAATTAGTTTCATATCGTCACTTAAAGCGGTAAAGCAAAAAAACATAAAAAAAAATCTAAACTGAGCTCGAAACTATTTCTATCGTTATTCATTGTTAGTAGACGGCCCATCAAATTAATTCCGGCTTTCCAGGTTCTCTATTTCCGATTCCAGAAGCACCGAAAATAGTGTTCTAATTCGTCAATTTTCTCAGCGATAGTATTCTATTTCCATTTTGTCGGAGATAGTTTGATAGATTTTCACGAACTTAGAATCAATGAGAAGGTTTCTTGATTCGACATCCGGTTCCGGAACTATTGGGTTAAACGATTCCAAATTTTATACCACCACCTAAATCGACGTAGCAAAGGAGGGAAAAAATCTTTTTAATAAGGCTCAAAACTGTTTCAATTTGTGGGTCATATTCGTTGATTGCCATACGAACTAACTTCGACTATTCCGGTCCTCGGAGTTTCAGAATTATTGGAAATATTTGGCAAAAATTGTAAAAAGTATTTCTCTCACTTTTTTTCAAGATGGCCAAATCCTTTTTTCTCAAACTTATAGATTTAAAGGATAAGTCTTACAGTTTTTCCGGTTCTGTAACTACAGGGTCAACAGGATTTGTAAATTTTGCAAGATTACGTCCGAACAAACTTTCCTGTTTCTATTCAATGAACAGTTATTTTAGAATTCCACAGTATCATACATAAATACTGTCCCAGAAAGTATGGACGCACTTTGATTTCGCTGTAAATAATTCACAAGTGTTAGATATTCAAATTTTATTCGATATACTGATAATATTAGACTACAACAACAGAATATTATTCTCAACATTTGCTACTTAGCCATTGTAGACTAGATGGCGCACCTTCTTGCGAACGTTCCTCATTAAATTCCGTACATACTTCTTGGCGACAAGTTTTGACACTTTTTTCCAATCTATTTCGAACTGTTGAATGGTTTCGGTTGCCGAGACATTCTTCCTAAGATGTGCCTTCGTCAATGACCAAATTTCCTCAATTTGTCGATGTTGTGGGCAATTTGGTGGATTCATGTCTTTTGGGACAAATGTGTCATTTTTGGTAGTATACCATTCTACCGTTGATTTCGAGTAGTGGCAAGAAGCAAGATCTAGCCAGAAGACAACAGGATCCTTATGGCTTCGAATCATGGGTAGAAGTCGTTTTTGTAAACATTCCTTGATGTTTATTTCGCTGTTCATTGAAGCAGTGGTGATGAAGGGTTTCGAAATATTACCGCAGCTACAAATTGCTTGCCAGACCATAGCTTTCTTACCAAATTTTTCGACTTAAATTGATGTTTCGGACTGATTTAACACTTGCCCTTCTCGCACCGTATAATACTGTGATCCCGATTGTAATCGAGTTCAACGTAGGTTTCGTCGTCTATGATTATGCAGTTCAAATTTCCAGCAAAAATCGTATTGTACAGCTTTCGAACCCTCGGCCTGATCGATGCTTCTTGTTTCGGACAACGTTTTGGTTGTTTCTGCTTCTTATAGGTTCGAAGACTTTAGCACGAAGAACATTTTATTTCGAGGTGCCCACTTTTTTGACTACATCTCGAACTTCTTTTCTCGAACGCCTTCAGTATACGTTTATTCAACTAAGGGTTAGCAGGACCTTTTTTTCGACCCGTTTTCGGTTTATCCTCAAAGGTGTTATCCTCACCGAACTTCCTGATTGCATTTTGCACGGCTTTTTTACCTACTCCTTCCATTTTTACTATCTTTCTCAGTGACAGTCCGCGTTCTGTGCACTATTTGTACACAATTTTTCGCCGTTGTTCTGCTGAAAGTCCACGCATTTCGAAACAAACTAATGAAAACGAATGAACAACTGCACAAATGGTTAGAGAAGAGTGTAAACAACAGAACGCAGCCATGAAAATTGACAGATTCTGAACCATTGCAAAATGGCAGCGGTTTTGGTTGCGTCCATACTTTCTGGGACAGTCTTTACAGATCGCCAAAAGACCGGAACTATAAGAAAAAACCTATGCTTAATTCACCGAGTGGTGTGATAATGCTTTTTTCTTTCATCGAGGCAGTCTCGTTAAAATATTTTTTGCCTTTTTTAAGGAAATTTCTGATACTAATTTGGGTTCATTTTTAACATCTATTTATTAATATTGATTCGACTAGTTCACAAAAGCATGCTTCAGCGTTTAAGTTTGTTGAAATCGGTTCAGCCATCTCTGAGAAAATTGAGCGGTAAAAAAAAACAACGCGTTTTTTCGGTTACTTTACTTATATCGTCATATCTCTGCAACAAGAAATCACAGTCGTTTGATCTTCTAACTTGATAACTGGCTCAATAGTAATTATTAAATTGACCTAAGTTTTATAAAATCGGTTCAGCTATCTCAGAGAAAATTGCGCGAGAAAAAGACTTGTTGGAAGTTGGAATTTTATCACGTTTTTGGCATCGCCGCTTAATGAGACGCTATACAATTTTTAGTACTCTTCACCCTGCAATTTGTTGTATTCGGATGAATACGAAATTGAACAAAAGTTTGAGTTGTGTTTTCTTCTTCCGTGCTTGCTCGTACCGGTGCGTACTGGTTTTGTATCGTCATTTTTATGGCGGTGTATATTTTTTCCATTTTTTTTGTGCATATTATCCAGTATCTCCGGAACTGGAAGCCGAATTGGAAGAAATTCAATAGCAGGCTATGGGACAATAAGACCTTCCATTTGGATCTAAGTTTGTGAAAATCGGTTCAGTTATCTCCGAGAAAAGAAAATTCATGTTTTTGCCTTTCACATATACAAGCACAGCAAAAACCGACTTTTAAACCGAATTTCATATACCATTCGACTCAGCTTGACGACCTGATTAAATGTCTGTGTGTGTGTGACAAATATTGTCTCTCACTTTTCTCGGAGATGGCTGAACCGATTTTCACAAACTTAGATTTAAATGAAAGGTTTTATGGTCCCACACAAAGTTCCTGAATACCATTTGAATCCGACTTCCGCTTCCGGAACAACAGGGTGACATGAACACTGGATTAGAATACTGAACCTGGATTCTTGAAAGAGATTACCAGAATACTGACAGAGACTCTGAACTTGAGGCAGAAATCTACACTTGGATACTGAGCATCGATTTGGATTCTAGACCTGAACTTGATTTCTTGGCTTGAAATCTCAATGAAGGTTTTGTTTCTAAATCTAGAGCAGGATTTAGGATTCCAAACAAGATTTTTACTCCAAAAATTTGACAGAGATACTGGAAATGCACCAGCATCGTGAACCTGGAACTTGATCTTGATTTGGATTTTGAACCTGAAGTTAAATTCAGAAACATAACTCTGGACTAGGATTCTGGGCCAAAATTTTGAAGTGGGCTGTAGGGACCAGTTTGAGAATCACTGATGATGATGATGATTTTCTTGATGTTTCTGCAAAATATTCTGTTTTCCGTTGAAAAAATGTACATGGGTTAGACAGTTCTGTAATGATACTTTTCCGAAATTACTGCTGAAGATAAATTTTTAGAAATTTATTCTGTCCCCTTCGGTGAAGGCAATGGGTGTTTCGGTGATTTCATTAATTCGAAAATGTTACGAAGGTTTTTCTTTTCCTTTTATGAATCACACGATCGATATATTTCAATTAGCACATTTCATTTTATTTTACTTGGAGTGTAAATCATAAAACAAAAAAGCTAATGTTTTCTGCAGCAAGTTGTAGTATTTATCTATATTTGCAATAGTTTTTAAACGATAGTCGTAATGATGGATGGCAAAAATTTTCCAATGAATTGTGAAAGATTTACATTCTTAGTTCTAAACACATTAAAATTTAGATGAATCTTAGTTACTCTATCTTAACAATTACAATTTTATTCCGTTGTTTTGTATTTAAATATCATCTTTTACTTGGTAAAACTACTTGTATCACATTAAATGCTTCTTGTTTGGTTGAAAGTTTTCTGAATAATTTATTAACTTACAAACGTAAAATGATGTCCAATTACATGTCAATAGTGAAATTTACAAAGATTGTTTATGTCTTAGCACAAAAGATAATTATCGCAAAGTGATCGATAACTTGCCGATTGCCGTACTTCCCATAACGTTGCTCCATTTCAGTATAGGAATTATCTAAACCCGTAACTGTGATTTATGCTCTCCTTTAACTGAAAAATAGCACTTATCGTAATTTGTACAGATGAAATTAAATTTCACAACTTTCACGGCAGAAGTTTATTATGTTGAACCAATCCAATAACAATGTACCATCTAATTGAGCGATCATAAGAATATTGTTTGCAAATTCAGTTGAATTGATAAAGCATAGTTAGGCTCTAGAAGAGCAGCCGACATTTATATGTATATACAATCGTTTCTTTCTTGTTTTAACTAGTTAACAGCTAGAAAAGTCTTATGACATAATTCACCAAAAACTCATAGGAAGCTAGCTATCCTACCGAGATACAAAGCAGATCTTTATTTTTGATAGAAACAAAGAAAAAAAACATACACACATCCATTTCATTTGGTGTTATTAGCATTTCCCGT
Organism: Malaya genurostris; assembly: GCF_030247185.1. Classification (NCBI taxonomy): domain Eukaryota; kingdom Metazoa; phylum Arthropoda; class Insecta; order Diptera; family Culicidae; genus Malaya; species Malaya genurostris. The sequence continues at coordinate 325,428,296 of NC_080571.1, forward strand.
CGTGGCATTTCCATTCGGGCTGATGGTATGGTTATTGTTTGCGGTGTTACTGTTATTGTTGTTGATCAGCTTACCGGTGGCATCCCGAGGGATGAGAACCTGCTGGCCAGTGCCGACGGTTGCCGGAGCACGACTGCCACTGTTGATGTTACTGTTGTAGCATATTGTCGGTGGCCGAACTTCGAATGTGGGCTTGCACATGGCCAGTGCCGGGTTGCTGTGTAGGCCCACATTCCGCGGACACATGGCTACGATGCTGGCACCGATGGGACCTGGGGAGGGAGAAAGTGAAAATTGCTGTTAGAAACCGCGGTATTAATTTGCGGTTCCGGACAAACGGACCGGTCAGTGACACATCGAGCAAAAACGTGGGGCTTTCGGCTCACAGCAATCCTTTATAGAGTTCATGCAGGGTGTGGTTTAGAACGATGCTACGGTTCGGGTGAAGGGTTCTAGTCTACCACATTCAGTAGAGTCAAATGCACAATTGTGGTTTATGTTTTAATATACTACTAAAAACTACACATTCAGATCATCGCACATAAATAACGATTTTTGACTATATAACCGTCAGACAACATCAATTATTAGATCAAAAATGTAGATCAGATACAGTACGGTGATATTACAGTAAATTGTACAGCTTCCGTTTCATTCATCCATACACTCTCTCTTTCAGCTTTCGGTCAACGGTCAACGATGCTTTTATTTGTCGATGGACGTTGCGGCAGTGGTTTAAAGTAGCGAAAAACCGTAATGTTTCATTTGAAATGGGTATCTCGTACATTTTTACATGCGAATGATTTTGAATGGCTGTTTCCGAGTGGTAAGTCCTCTTGGGTTTGATGTGGTGATTGTCCATTTTCCAAATCATAAAAACAATTATTTTTTTTTTTTCATAAATACGTTTATTTCTTAAGGCAGTTTACATAAGTTTTTCTTCGCCGTAGCATCACTTTTACATAATATTCTTATCCTAATTTAATTCTAACATAGTCACAACGTTTTGCATTTATTAAAACATATTCTCTTATTACTTAAATATCATCTTAGGTAACTCGTCATTAATTATGAAATCTACTCGGAAATAATATTTGAACCAAACGATTAACTTCTATAAATTATAAAATAAGCTGTTATTTTCAGACATTTTGTTAATAATTTCATAAACTGTTTCGAGTTTGTTTGTATCATTACATTATTTTTATTCTAATTTAGCTATTGGTTGAACTCATGGACGCAGCTGGGATCAGAACTAAGTCTTGAAAGGGGCCTTTATTAAATTGAAACTCCAGTTTTCTTTATGAAATGATAAATAAGTTTCATGTATGAAAGGTCACGACAAGCAAGAATGTCTCGAACTGGGATATTGGATAGTCTACCTTGGGTACGCAAAGAATTTATTAGTTGAGATCTGACATCACGATACTCCACGCATGTCCAAACGACATGATCAATATCTCGATAACCTTCGCCACAAGCACAATGATTAGTCTCGGAGAGCCCAATTCGAAGGAGATGTGCATCTAACGTGTAGTGATTGGACATGAGTCTAGACATCACACGAATGAAATCTCTACTCACATCCAGTCCCCTGAACCATGCCTTTGTCGATATTTTCGGAATAATTGAGTGCATCCACCGACCCAGATCATCTTTATCCCAAGAAGCTTGCCAGCTGGCAAGTGTTCTTTGGCGAGACGAGCTATAGAATTCGTTGAAAGCAATTGGTCTCTCATAAATTTCACCCTCAATAGCACCACGTTTGGCTAAAATATCGGCTCTTTCATTGCCAGGAATGGAGCAATGAGCCGGGACCCAGACTATAGTGATTAGATAATTATTGTTCAATATGTCGTTCAGGCACTGTTTTATTTTGCCCAGGAAAAACGGTTCAGTCTTGCCAGTCATGTTTGAGCGAATGGCTTCAATTGCACTCAGACTATCTGTGAAGAGGAAATAATGGTTTGGAATTAATGTGACGATTACACTCAAACTATATTGAACTGCTGCTAGCTCTGCTATATAAACAGATGCAGGTTCTTGAAGCCTAAATGAGGCCGAAACATTATTGTTGAACATACCAAACCCTGTCGCTTCTTCAATTCGCGATCCGTCCGTGTAAAACATTTTCTCAGAGTCAATATGCCTGAACTTACTTGAAAATATTTTTGGGATTTCCGTCGAACGTAGATGATCCGGGATTCCACGCACTTCGCGCTGCATGGATGTATCGAAAAATAAAGTTGAGTCAGGGACATTTAGGAGGCTGACACGGATAGGAATATATCTTGAAGGGTTGATTTCCTGTGACATATGGTTAAAATATACTGTCATGAATTTTGTTTGAGATCGAAGCTCGACTAGTCGTTCGAAATTATTAATTACCATGGGATTCAGCACCTCACATCTTATTAGCAGGCGTGATGAAAGCTCCCAAAATCGATCTTTTAATGGAAGAACTCCCGCCAGAACTTCAAGACTCATTGTATGTGTCGAATGCATGCACCCTAAAGCAATTCGCAAACAACGATACTGAATTCGCTCCAGTTTGATAATATGAGAGTTTGCAGCGGAACGAAAGCAAACGCATCCATATTCCATCACTGAAAGTATCGTTGTCTGATACAATTTTATTAGATCTTCCGGATGAGCACCCCACCAAGATCCTGTTATTGTTCGAAGAAAATTTACTCTTTGTTGGCATTTTGTTATCAGAAACCTAATGTGTCCTCCCCACGTGCATTTGGAATCGAACCACACCCCGAGGTATTTAAAAGTTAAAACCTGTTGGATCATTCTTCCCATCATATGGAGCTGAAGCTGCGCGGGATCATGCTTTCTTGAAAAGACGACTAACTCTGTTTTCTCCGCAGAGAATTCGATACCAAGATGAACAGCCCAATCGGACAAGTTATCTAAGGTATCTTGCAATGGTTTATGCAGATCAATAGCTTTGGGTCCAGTAACTGAAACCACGCCATCATCTGCCAATTGTCTTAGTGTACATGGGGTTACTAGACAGCTGTCAATGTCATTTACGTAAAAATTATAGAGGAGCGGACTGAGGCATGAGCCTTGCGGGAGACCCATGTAACTATTTCTGAGTGTTGCCAAATCGCCATGTGAAAAATGCATGTGTTTCTCTGACAAAAGGTTGTGCAAATAATTATTTATAACCGCTGGGAGTCCATTTTGGTGAAGCTTGTCTGAAAGAACATCAATGGAAACTGAATCAAATGCTCCTTTAATGTCTAAAAATACAGATGCCATTTGTTGCTTTTGAGCGAAGGCAATTTGGATGTCAGACGAAAGTAATGCAAGGCAATCATTCGTCCCTTTATTTCTACGGAAGCCAAACTGAGTATCTGACAACAAACCGTTCGTCTCGACCCAAGTGTCGAGACGTCGTAGAATAATTTTTTCGAACAATTTTCTGATGCAGGACAACATCGCAATGGGTCTATATGAGTTGTGATTGGAAGCTGGTTTCCCCGGTTTTTGAATGGCGATAACTTTCACTTGTCTCCAGTCAGGTGGAACAATATTTTGCTCAAGAAACTTGTTGAACAATTCCAACAAACGTCTTTTTGCGAGGTTGGGCAGATTCTTCACCAAGTTGAATTTAATTCTGTCCAACCCTGGAGCGTTATTGTTACAAGACAAGAGTGCTATAGAAAATTCCATCATTGAAAATGGGTTATTAATAAAACCATTATTTGGAGGAGATTCCCGTATAATGCTCTGCGTAGGAACAGAATCTGGGCAAACTTTCCTAGCAAAGTCAAATATCCATCGGTTCGAGTATTCATCACTCTCATTGCCCACGGTACGATTCCTCATTCGTCTGGCCGTGTTCCAAAGAGTGCTCATTGAGGTATCTCTTGACAAACCTTCGACAAAATGTCTCCAATAGCTACATTTTTTGGCTCGAAGTATGCTCTTGTACTTGGTTTCTAAAACCATAAGTTTTTCAAAATTCTGAGGAGTTCCTCCTCCCCGTTTTAGAAACGTCTTGCAAGCATTTTGTTTTGCGAGTTTAGCCTCTGAGCACTCATTGTCCCACCAGGGGTTGGGAGGCCTTCTGTTAGTCGTTGGCCCAGGAAAGCGTTTAGTTTGGGATTGTTCTGCTGCCTCCAGAATCGAACAAATGAGGAAGTCATATTCTTCAAGTGGAGGGAGCTCTTCCATTGAATTCAAAATACTAGAGATACTACTTTGGTATTTAATCCAGTCGATGTTTTTTGTCAAATCATATGGAATACTAGCGGAAGTAGCAATGCAATTGCTACTGCTAATTGAGATGATGATTGGTAAATGATCGCTACCGTGTAAATCAGGCAGTATTTTCCAGGTGCAATCTAGTCGAATTGATGTTGAGCAAAGAGATAGATCTAATGCACTTGGGCGTGCCGGAGGTCTTGGGATCCGTGTCATGCTACCCATATTTAATACCGTCATGCTAAAGTTGTCACAAATGTTTTGTATTAAAGATGATCTGCTATCATTGTAAACGGAACCCCACATAATACCGTGCGAATTTAAATCCCCCAGAATCAATCGTGGAGCAGGAAGGGCTTCAACCATTTCATTAGGCTGTCGCTGTCCAACTTGTGCTCTTGGAGGAATATAAACCGAAGCTATACAAATGTCTTTTCCTTTAATGTTTATTTGGCAAGCAACAACTTCTATACTAGAAGTTGAAGGGATGTTTAATCTATAAAAGGAATAGCATTTCTTAATTCCCAAAAGCACTCCACCATACGGAGAGTCTCTATCGAGACGTATAATGTTAAAATCATTAAAATTTAAAGCTATGTTTGAAGTAAGCCATGTTTCGCATAAAGCAAATACATCACATTTTTGACTATGCAATAATATTTTAAATGAATCAAGTTTTGGCATGATGCTTCGACAATTCCACTGCAGGACAGTGATTGTATCATTTGCGACGGGTGATAAATTATCCATCAAAAGATACAAAACCTGAGACAATTGGCCATTGAGCTGATAACTGCTTCAAAAAGGTTCTAGCTATTGGAAGGAATGCCATTATGAGGGTCTTTAAGGGTTCAGATATATTGAATGCTGAGAAAATCCATTCAACAATTTCCGAAAACTTCAGTAATCCTGTTGGTGGCTGTGAAATGGAGCCCACTGGATTATTATCTTTTTCTGTACTAGATCCTGGATTGGTTTGTGAATTTGACAAACCAGGAGGCACAGTCTTTGGTTTTGACTTTTTTTGTTTAACACGGGGATCTTTTTTTGAAGATGAAATTTTAGGTGTCTTTTTTGGTAATTTGGAGGAAGACTTCTTTCTCTTAACTGACCCTTGGGTAGTGATAAACGAATTACCTTCACTATTTTCGTCAGAGTCAGAGTCCTCTGGTTCCTCTAGATTTGAAAACCCGTTTTCGGTTTCCAAAGGGGGGACATCAATGACCGTTTTAAGCATTTCTGCATATGTGCGCTTAGACCGTGCTTTTAAAGAAAGCTTAATTTTGTCTTTGTGCACTTTAAATTCAGTGCATACTGAAATATCATCATGAGGACTATTCCCACAATAAATACATTTTTCAATTTCCTTGTTGCAATCATTATCTTTATGAGGCCCTTCACACTTAATACATTTTGGTTTATTACTACAGTAAGTAGCTGTGTGGCCGAATTTTTTGCAGTTCGTACAATTCATTACATTTGGAACAAAAAGCCGAACAGGGAGGCGAATTTTATCGACATAGACATGGGACGGCAACGCAGACCCGGCAAATGTCACTCGAAACGAGTCTGATGGGCGATAAACTTTTTTTTCCTCTTCATGAACTACTGAGTACAGTTGTTTGCACTCCAGTATTTTCACACCCTCAAGCATAGAGTTCTTGAAACGACCAACACCATGCTTGAGTAAATCATCTACCGAAAGACTCGCTTCGGTAACAACACCGTCAATTTCGACATCTTTGGAGGGTATGTAAACTTTATACTCTTTATTGAAATGTTCCGAAGAGACAATATCATTCGCGTGTTTCAAATTATTTACCACAACACGAATTTTATCGTTATTTACTTTTATGATCTCTTTGATTGAAGAGTATCGTGATGTCAAACCTTTATTAATTTGAAAAATGTTTAATGGCTTTGATATACGTCTAAAAAAGACTATCCAAGGCCCAGAAGAGCTCTCCTGATATTTTTTCGTTCGTGGGGGTATCGGATTCAAGCTAGGATTTACGTCCATGGATTCATCCATTACATTAAAATTTTTAACTAAACTTTAAAATAAAATTTGAAACCAACACTACACAGTACTCAATCAAAAGGAAAAGAAAAAACTTCTACCTTGAAATTGTTGTCTATCTCCGTTGCACTGCCGTGTAGATCCTCGTTGCTCTAGATGTTCTTGTTGGATGCTGATTGTTGGATGTGATGCTACTGCTACCTGACATCCAGCACCACTCGATTTCCGATATACTTTTGTCTTCGCCAGCTGCAACCAGCGCAGGTCACCGGTGTATACCTGCGTGTTGTATGGCAGTGGAAAGACCGAGTTGTCTTGTCTCCTTCTTCCTAGTGCTCCGCACCGATATGCTTCTGCACCGAAGTGCCTTCGCACCGGTGTGCCTTTGCACTCTCCTGCTTCTATGTGCCTTTGCACTCTTCCTCTTCGATGTGCCTTTGCACTCTCCTGCTCAGCACTTGTGGCCTGGGTAGAGTTTGGGAAACGCCCTTTGTTGTTTCCTTCACCAGCTTGGCCCAGCACTAGGGCTCTCTTATGCAGCACGACTATACGTTTTAACGGCTGCTGCCAACAGGTTTCTACCTGTAGTTCAACCGTTGTCGTATTTAACGCGTGTAAACCAACCAGCGTTATTAAACTGTACGCTTCTATACACAACCTTCTCGGTTGAACGGCTATTACTGAATGATAAAAACAATTATCTTCGTAACATATTACCACGTATTTCATGCAGCGATGACTTGACGACAGCGTGGTAATACAAAACGGTTACTTGGTTTATCATTCATAGTTAATATATTTTAAGATGCTGCTACATGTGAATAAATATAATCAAGAATAAAAGTTGATCTTATTCGCTAATTCCATTTTGTTGATTAGATAAACAATTATCATTTGAGTAACGCAATTAGAAGTCTTCAACGAAATAAGTAACAAGTAACACTCGCTATACCTGAAGTCTAAATTCGACACTTCTGAACTCAATTTTCTATCGTTTAGAAAACATTAAAGCTACCCTCGTTAACCGCAATAAATCATAATTTTCTCTTTCTTGTCCCAAGCGAAGGTAAACGTGTTTGTGACCAGCAATGACGACTTTCAGGCCAAAACAACATTGTCATTCCAAAAACAAAAAGATTATTCTCAAAGGACTCTTGTGGGAAACTCACGGAAAAGTTTATGCTTACTCTTTTTAGTTTTATTTTGACAAAAATTATTTTCAAGATTAAAAAATTATGGTTATATATGTATATATATATATAAATATATATATATATATATATATATATATATATATATATATATATATATATATATATATATATATATATATATATATATATATATATCTAATAAGTACGAATAATGGAAACATCTAAAATTGAAATTGTTCGAAAAAGTTATACTGACACCGATTTCCAACCACTGTAAGACGATACTCAACATGCCCTACGTGACTGATGTTACGTCAAATAGTTGGCAGACAGAAGCTATTTACACGGATCTTTCTTTCACCTTTAATATAATTAACCACGAATTGGACTGTCTTGCATTCGGATCAAGCATCTTTCATGAGATTCAACCATACCTCAGGAATCATTCCGCAGGGAAGCTATCTACGTCCCTTACATATTTCTACTGTATTTTGACGATATCAACTTTTCTCTAGGGTCTTGGAGTCTTCATCTATCGTTTAATGAAATAACATCAAGATTTATTACAACGTCAGTAACTCAGAATACGCAGATTACTATGAAGCTGACTTGTTTCGACAACATCGGCGTTCTTCTTAAAGAACAATTTATATCAGAGGAACAAATTAGTTGCGTCGTTGCAAAAGTTTTCCCTAGCATTAGATTCTTAATGAGGATGGCTAAGTTCTGTAAAGATCACATCCGAATTTTGTGCATAATATTAGGAAACATCATAAGGACTACACACTTAAATTAGATTACCGATCTCAGCTGTTCAAAGCTCGCTAGCTGTTTTTTCAGTAAAAATATCATTTCATCACAGGATTAGGGTACTGCTATCAACAAATGTTTATTTCAGTTCGGTTTTACATCTCATCCAAGTCAGTCGATAAAACAAATCCACTTACGTTCGGGACAGAAAAAATCAAGTACAGTATTGTGTAGTGAACAATAGAACGACCTCGAAATGAGTGAACCAAACGAACAAAAGCTACTGCCGGCACGAAAGAATACAATTGTTGTTGACTTCAGGCAATGCAAAATTCGACCTTCGATACGAGAACTTGAAGGTTTGCTTAAGGAGCAAATGCATCTTGACATTAAACGTGTGCATTTACGTCAATGCAATAAGACGAATAATGTTGTTTACGTGCAGTTTTATAAAGAGTTGGATGCAATTCAATTCGCAAAAGACAATAACAATGTGCACTATGTGGAGCACGAGAACATTAAGTACAACATTCCAGTATATATGGATGATAGTGCTATAGAAGTGCGTGTGCATGATCTTCACTCAAGCGTCACCGATTCTTATATTCGCAAAACTATGTCCCAATACGGAGAAATTCTCTCTATCGAAAAAGAAAAGTGGAAGAATTTTTTTTGAAGAGGCCTATACCTTCTTATGTGATTTTCGGTCAAGATACAAGAATTCCGTGCAAATCACTTGATACTATGACAATCAGATGGCCACATGTCACTATTGCCAAAAAGCTGTTCACTACGGTAAGCCATGTGATAAACTGGACAAGGAGACAACAACACCAAAGGACAACGGTGCTTCCTTCACACAAACCCCAAGCAACCCCATTGCACCTGTGACAGCCGCCCACAACAATGGAGCATCCCCTTCAACGATCAGTATCCTCTATAGAACAAAGTACACCAGCTGCAGTTAACAACTTACCCTCCAACCAACCAGCAATTGCAACCAATATACAACAAGGTGTCTCTACAGCAACTAGCCACGAAAAGAAGACGGAAATCGACAACAATACCATCGATGCGGCAATGGATGACGAGACGAAATACGAACGAAGTGCCCCTCAATCTTCGCAGGAGGGAAATGGAAGCTCCTCTCCCCCTAGAAAAAGGGTGACAAATCCAACTCAAAAAAAAATTATTTAAAAATCGGCTCAATCGCCCACCTAAAGCTTGTACGCAAATAAAGCTTGCTTCATTTAGAATTGGAACAAACTTTTGCTCATATTGTGGCGCTCCTGGTGGACGGATTTGGAAGCTCTTGGCGCCCACGTGTCGGGAATTTTGTCAGCTTCACGTATGATTTTTGACATTCCGAAAATCGACTGTACTTTGTAAACAATCAACATGGAAGCCGAAAGAAGGAAAAAAAATTGTGCACAGTTATTTGGAAAATCCATTGTGGTCTGCATTTAGGCTAGCTAAACAGCTGAATTTGCCCAGAAATACCGTATGGCGCGTCATCAAACGGTGTAAGGAAACATTGACGACGATTCGGAAGCCTCAAGCCGATCGTCGGAGTCGAACTGACGACCGGAAATTGCGTGGTAAGATTTTGAAGACGATTAAGAGGAATCCTAATCTGTCGGACCGTGATTTGGCCAGAAAATTCGGTGCTGCCCATAGTACCGTGAGGAGAACTCGACTCCGGGAAGGAATCAAGTCGTATCGAGCTAGCAAACAGCCAAATCGGACAATGAAACAGAATAGTGTGGTCAAAATTCGTGCTCGGAAACTATATGACCAGGTGCCGACCAAGTTCAACGGGTGTCTTCTGATGGACGATGAAACCTGTGTCAAGGCTGACTTCCGTCAAATCCCAGGTCAAAAATTTTACTTGGCAACGGTTCTGGGGGATGTTTCAGCCAAATTTAAATTTGTTTTTGCCGACAAATTTGCAAGAAAATTTATGATTTGGCCGGGCATTTGCAGCTGCGGCAAAAAAACGAAAGTTTTCGTTACAAACGGGAAACGTTGTCAAAGACATCAATCAGATGACGACCTGGTGGAATAAGATAGCTAAAACGATGGACGAAGAAGGTGTGCGCCGCCTACTGAGCCGTGTTACAGGAAAAATTCGAGAATTCCTTCAAAACCGTGACGAATAATTTTATCCGTATTTTTTCTTAAAAGTATGAAGAAAACGCTACATTTGTATAAAAAAAGATCTTGAATACAATAATAAAAATACAGGCGATTGTCTTTGTTCCAATTCTATTTGAAGCAAGCTTTAGGCCTGAATAAAAAATATCTTTTAAATAAAAAAAAACAAATGTTTATTTGTGCTGATGTATCAGTGAAATGTGAATGTTCGGTAGTTCGCCTGTTCTAATGAAATAATTCTCGTTGAAAGATGGAAAAAAATACTGAATGATGTTTAGTGAGTACATTGTGTCTCTTGCTTGTAAATATGATAATTGATGAATGGATATATAAATTAATAAACAAGTAAATGAATGAATGAATGAATGAAAGACTAAAAATAGATGGCCGAAAATTATATAAATTGTGAAATAAGAAAATATATGGATAAGCTAAAAACAACTACATTAATGTACCCATAAATAATTATTAAAAGATCAATTTTTCACTACATAAGTAGTTAATTATTAGTAAATACACATAATAAAAAGAATATAATAAATGAGGAAAAACCACTTCCGGTGAAACTCGTAATTTGTGAGCACCTTGTATCGTGTTAGTCCGGAGAAAATTCGAGTATTTCACAATAAAGAGAGGATTTTTATCCGTACTTTGATGACTCGACGCAGCCACACAGCGAGATTTTCACTTGAAGTCCAGTGAAAAGAAAGTTCATAGGACTATAAACGAAAATTAACTGGCAATACAGCCTAAGTTGCTGTGCCATCAAATCGGCGTCATCTCAAGTGAGGTGACGCCAACCAGAAAAAGAAGAAGAAGAAGTATGAGTAAAAAAATAAATTATAATTAATTTGATAAATATATAAGTTGAATTGCTGTATATTCGAACAAATAAATTTGTAAAAAAATGTATAGAAAGATAATTAATTATGTTATGAATAAATAAATCAAAAAATAAATAATGATCACATTATTAATATACTGTTTACTCAAACATCAAATAACAGAACGTATAGTTCAAGTTATAGATGAGTACATGACAAAAAATGATTGAATAAATAACTAAATGAGTAAATAATCAAAAGAATAAATTAATAAAAACATGAAATATTAGTGAATAAATGAATTATGAAATTAACCATTTGATAATTCAATAGAAAAATGAAGTAAAATATACATACAGAAGTTAAAAAGTGAAAATTTAGAATAATTATTGAATTGATAAATTGGTGAAAGTTAAACAATCTAACTGAAATAATAAATAAATAAATAAATAAATAAATAAATAAATAAATAAATAAATAAATAAATAAATAAATAAATAAATAAATAAATAAATAAATAAATAAATAAATAAATAAATAAATAAATGAATAAATAAATAAATAAATAAATAAATAAATAAATAAATAAATAAATAAATAAATAAATAAATAAATAAATAAATAAACAAATAAATAAATAAATAAATAAATAAACAAACGAATAAAAGAATAAATAAATAAAAAGTTAATAAATACGTAAATAAATAAATAAATGAATAAATCTAATAATAAGAACGGATGGGCGGATTTACATGATTTTTTTTTGCTTGATTAGTTGCCACCCCCACCGGGTTCGTACATCCAAAAAATTAGGAAAACTTGCCGGAAAAGTGGGAAAATTCCATAAAATTGCTTAGCATGGATAATGGAATTTTCCACTGAAAAAGACGCCAATGGTTGCTAGATCATCGATAGCTGTTTGGCGCATAACGAGTTGCATAAGTGTTTGGCCGTCGAAGAAAGGAATACTAGATCGTTGAAAGAATCTTTTGGCGCGCAACGAGTTGTTTTGTGTCAAGTTTTCACATGCATACTTGATTCATGTGATTCGTCATTCCGAGCCGCGTATTTAATTGGGTATCAACATGTTTGCTTGCCAAAATGATTTAATGAACGCATATGACTGTTCTAGAAATACCGCTGTTAGCAGGAGGAAAAGTTCTGATATCGTTTACCAGTTTTTTTTTTTTTATTCAATATTATAATATAATTTTAAGGCACACTGCTTAAGCTCTAAGATGCCAAGGATATTTACTAATCTTAATTACGACTATATTAAAACTAGAATAGTATCATTATGTAATGCCGGTGAATTGGATATTGCATATGGGTCTTCCATATGGCGTTTGCAAATATCCATGTTGGCCGCATCCTTCGGTCCGTGTGGGTCCGCGGAAAACACCCCCAGGCTACGAAGGCCTGGCGGGTGGCCCGCATGCTGGTTTTCGACTGGAGCGGTCTTCCCTGGACGATGATGGTGATGTTACGGAAGAGATGAAGAAAAAAAAAATAAATATTGTGGAAACGGGGTAAAACAGGGGATGTGGGGACAAAATGTCTGAAAACGATAGAGATCTAATTAGTTGCCATCGAGATGGTGAAGAGACAGGGAAGGGGGAACGAAAAAGTTAGTGACAAAAAAAAAGATCTTGTTAGTTCCAATGAAGATGGTGGACAGGGACGGGGATCGAGAGAATCGGGCGGATGTTAGTGTCGAACCTGTAGGTGGAGTTTATACTTTCTGAACGAGGATAAACACATTACACTTGTATATCAATGTGTTTAAGGTACTGGTATATGAGAAGCATATATAAACTATCCCGACTCGCCAACACATCCCGAACCGGAACCTCAGGCGGTCTACCTCGGGCCCTAAGGGATTCCAGTAGCTTCGACCTGGCGTCACGATACTCTACGCACGACCACACGACATGCTCGATGTCCTGATAACCGTCGCCACAGGTGCAGAGACCGCTCTCCGCAAGCCCAACACGCCGGAGATGTGCGTTGAAGGTGTAGTGATTTGACATGAGCCGCGACATAACACGAATGAAATCGCGACTCACGTTCATCCCCCTGAACCAAGGTTTCGTCGATACCCTAGGGATAATGGAATGCAGCCATCGTCCCAGTTCGCCATTGCTCCATGAAGTATGCCAACTTTCGAGAGTTTTCTGACGAGAGATACTGAAAAATTCATTGAAGCAGATTGGTCTTTCATAAATATCACCTTCCAATGCGCCCACTTTAGCCAATGAGTCTGCCTTTTCATTGCCCGGAATGGAACAATGCGAAGGGACCCAGACTAACGATATTAAATAAGACCGTTCAGATAAAGTTCTCAAATGTTCCCGTATTTTCCCCAGGAAATATGGGGGATACTTTCCTGGCTTCATTGCCCGGAGAGCTTCTATTGAACTTAGACTGTCCGTGACAATGAAGTAATGGTCTTTGGGCATGGTTTCAATGATCTCGAGGGTGTACTGAATAGCAGCTAATTCTGCGACGTAAACTGAAGCCGGATCACTGAGTTTGTAAGAAGCGGTGATGTTTTGATTGAAGATGCCGAAGCCTGTGGACCTGTCGATGTTTGATCCGTCAGTGTAAAACACCTTTTCACAGTTGACAGTTCTAAATTTATTATAGAAAATATTTGGGGCCACTTGAGGGCGCACGTGATCCGGAATTCCATGAATTTCTTCTCTCATGGATGTGTCGAAAAACACAGTAGAATCAGAAGTATCCAAGAAATGAGCACGGTTGGAAACAAACGAAGAAGGATTAATATTCTGAGCCATGTAATCAAAATACAAGGACATAAAACGGGTCTGAGAATTGAGCTCGACAAGCCTTTCGAAGTTTTCAATCACCATCGGATTCAAGATATCGCATCGGATAAGCAATCGATATGAGAGATCCCAGAATCGATTTTTCAACGGTAATACGCCCGCGAGCACTTCGAGACTCATCGTATGAGTCGACTGCATGCAACCTAAGGCAATACGCAAACAACGATACTGAATTCTTTCCAGTTTAATGAAATGGGTGTTCGCGGCGGATCGGAAGCAGAAGCATCCATATTCCATTACGGACAATATCGTTGTTTGGTACAGCCTGATCAGGTCTCCTGGGTTTGCACCCCACCAAGTTCCGGTTATTGTGCGAAGAAAATTGATTCTCTGCTGGCATTTTTGTTTCAGATACCTAATGTGACATCCCCAGTTGCCTTTGGAATCGAACCAGACCCCGAGATATTTAAATGTGAAGACCTGAGCTATGGTTTCACCCCCTAGTTGAAGCTGTAGTTGTGCTGGTTCTCGCTTCCTTGAAAATACAACCAGCTCAGTTTTCTCCGTAGAGAACTCGATACCCATTTGAAGAGCCCATGTCGACAAGTTGTCGAGGGTATCTTGCAATGGTCCTTGGAGATCGGCAGCTTTGGGTCCTATAATAGACACAACGCTGTCGTCGGCAAGTTGTCTTAGCGTGCAAGATGTGTTGATACATTCATCAATGTTGTTTACGTAAAAGTTGTATAAAAGGGGGCTTAAGCATGAGCCCTGAGGAAGACCCATGTAACTGAATCGTAATGTCGACAAATCACCATGCGCGAAATACATGTATTTCTCGGACAACAGATTATACAAAAAGTTATTCAAAATTGGTGAAAGACCTTGCTGATGCAGCTTCTCAGATAGGATGTTTATGGAAACTGAATCAAAAGCCCCCTTGATGTCTAGGAAAACTGACGCCATTTGTTCTTTACGAGCAAATGCCATTTGAATTTCGGTTGAGAGCAACGCAAGACAATCGTTCGTTCCTTTGCCCCTGCGGAAGCCGAATTGTGTATCTGAAAGTAAGCCATTAGTCTCGACCCAATTGTCTAGACGAAACAGAATCATTTTTTCGAACAATTTCCGGATACAGGAAAGCATAGCAATCGGCCGATACGAATTGTGATCGGAGGCTGGTTTCCCTGGTTTTTGAATGGCGATAACTCTTACTTGTCTCCAGTCATGTGGGACAATATTATCCTCAAGAAGCCTATTGAATAAATTCAATAAGCGCCTTTTGGCAGAGTCAGGCAAATTTTTCAACAAGTTGAATTTGATTTTGTCTAACCCCGGAGCTTTATTGTTACACGATAAAAGCGCAAGTGAGAACTCGACCATCGAAAAAGGTGTTTCGTTTCTGTTAGATGAGGCGACGCGCATGATCGTCTGTTCCGGAGCAGAGTCAGGACATACTATTTTAGCGAAATCGAATATCCAGCGGTTAGAATATTCCTCGCTTTCGTTCGTGGTGTTTTTGTTGCGCATTCGTCGGGCTGTGTTCCAAAGAGTACTCATTGATGTTTCTCTCGATAATCCGTCTACGAATCGACGCCAATAACCGCTTTTCTTCGCTTTAATCAAGCTTTTCATCTTAGCGTCTAATGCCGCGTAGTTTCTAAAATTATCAGGTGTTCCGTTTTTCCTAAACTCGATAAATGATGAAGTTCTCTCCGCGTTTAATTCCGAGCACTCTTTGTCCCACCACGGGTTGGGAGGACGGATGTTAGTTTTCGCGCCGGGTACACGTTTCGTCTGAGCTTGAATCGCGGTGTCGAGAATCAAGCCAGCCAAAAACGTGTACTCTTCCTCCGGAGGAAGTTCTTGTGTTGTTTCTAGTTTCTCAGATATCGAATTTGTGTAGCATTTCCAATCAATATTTCGTGTGAGGTCATACGAAACATTGATTGTCTCCGATGGTCTTAATCCATAGGTGATTGAAATCACGATAGGCAGATGATCGCTACCGTGGGGATCAGGGATCACCTTCCACGTGCAGTCCAACCGTAGCGATGTCGAGCAAAGGGATAAATCCAGCGCACTTGGTCTTGCTGGTGGTGCAGGAATTCGTGTCATTTCTCCCGTATTCAAGATTGTCATATTGAAGTTGTCGCAGATATCAAGGATCATAGCTGATCTGTTATCGTCGTGAAGACAACCCCATCCCGTACCATGAGAGTTAAAGTCTCCTAAAACCAACTTCGGTGCGGGAAGGAGCTCAATGATATCACTGAGCCGCTGATGCCCAACCGAGGCTCTTGGTGGAATATATATGGAAGCAATGCAAAGGTCCTTGCCTTTGATTGTAACATGACATGCGACAACTTCAATACCTGGTATCGATGGGAGGTTAATGCGATAGAAAGAATAGCACTTTTTGATCCCTAAAAGTACTCCTCCATAGGGATCATCTCGATCCAGACGAATAATGTTGAAATCGTGGAAGTTTAAGGGTATTTCAGAAGTTAGCCAAGTTTCGCACAATGCAAATGCGTCACATTTCAGATTATTTACTAGAAATTTGAAAGGATCTATTTTTGGGATGATACTTCTACAATTCCACTGTATAACAGTGATTGTATCCGTGACCTCGGTGGGTGACTTAGCCATCGAAGGATACGATCGCTGAAAGAAGGGGCCATTTTGCAGTCAACTGCTTCAAGAATGTTTTAACTGTAGGAATAAAAGCCATTATCAGGCTTTTAAGAGGTTCAGAAATATTGAAAGTAGACATGATCCAGTCCACAATATCAGAGAATTTAACAAACCCAGTATTTGGTAAATTCTCTGACTGATCTTTAGGGACTTTCGGGGGTTTTGAAGTCCCAGGAAGTGATGGAAATTCTTGCTCGGAATTTAATTTTCCAAGGCCTGGAGCTTTTTTCTCTGGTTTTTTGCCATCACTACCAGTTGTTGTAATTTTTCGAGACCCATCAGAGGACATCTTCGAACCCTTACTAGGGAGCTTTTGAGAGGATTTATTTCTTCTCTTTCTAATTGATGAGCTATGAGGGACAGCCGAAGATGTACCTTCGAGGGGGTCATCATATTCGCTCTCGTCAGTTGACAAGTAAGCGTAAGGATTTTCGGTAGGTGGCGTAGCACATTTCAACATTTCCGCAAATGAGCGTTTGGAATGTTGCTTGAGTGAACGCTTCATTTTATCCTTACGCAATTTATACACGGGACAATCAGAGAGGTCATGCGGCCCCTCCTTACAGTAGAGACACTTTTCATTGTCTCCACTGCAGGAGTTATCCGCATGACTCCCTCCACACTTTATACACCGGGATTTATTGCAACAATGGGATGCTGTATGTCCCAATTGTTTGCAATTGGTGCAGTTCATGACCCGCGGTACATAAAGACGAACAGGTAAACGAACTCGGTCCAGGAGGACGTAATTAGGCAAAGCCGAGCCAGCGAAAGTCACCCGATACGAGTCTGATGGGATATAGGACTTAGTCCCATCCTCAGCGGTCGATACTGAACGCAATTGCTTGCAGTCCAGTATCTTAACGTTCTTGAGTAGGGGGTTTTTAAATCCGCCTGCCCCATGCTTAAGAACGTCCTCGCAAGTCAGACTCGGATCGGTGATCACGCCGTCTATCTCGACTTCGCGAGCTGGTACGTATACGCGATACTCCCGCGTGAAATTCTCACTTTGAACGATCTCATTAGCCTGTTTTGCACTGGCTAACAAGACCCTAAGCTTGTCCGGGCGTACTTTTTCAATTTTTTGTACAGTATTGTATCGCGAGGACAGGTCATTAGAAAGTTTTAGAAGGTTCAATTTTTTACCATTCGCTTTGGTCCGGATGTAAACCGCATACGGTCCGGCCGAGAGTGCAAGCCCATCGGGATAGCTTCTAATGCGCGATTTATTGCCATCTGAAGCATCCATCTGATCATCAAGGGGAAGGTCAGGCAATTTGATATCGCCTGTCATGTCACGGACTTGTGTCCGTGCGGTCAGATTCGGGGTGCAATTGAATTGGTATTAAGCAACAGAGAAAATGAAGTTTTACTTAGCTTAAGCTCCAAAACGGTGAACGGCTGCCAATACCCAGTCCGAGGCAATGGGTAAATATTCCTTCCAGTAGAGTGCAAAAAACCTCTTTCAGGAAAAAGCACTTTTTTTTGTCTCTCACTACACTGTCCAATGAAACGTTTCTCTTTTTATCACTATATATATTTATCACTGTTTCTAATGTACACGATATATACGCAGCGCCCAGCGCTGGCGCTGGCTAACGGTACCGCACGCAGTGCTGCTTCACACAAGCTCACAGTCGGCCTTGAGAACGGATTAATTCGAATTATCACTGATGCAAACAATAGAATACGGAATGACCTTGATAACGGAATAAAACAATTCACCACGCGATTGGAGAAAGCCGAATTTACGTCCGATCGATCCGATAGTCACGGCACGAATGAGTTTACCAGTTGATAATAAGTTGTGTGTAATGGAGTTAGATGAATAATATTGGGCATCGTGGGCGTGAGTTTAACTTATCAGACAATGTTCGATTGAATCAATGAAAAGATTACGATGTAGATCGCAGTAAGTTCAAACTAAGAGATTTTCCTTGCATTTTGCTTTCAAATGATTCAGATTATACTAGGCGCACATAATAAGTGGCAATAAGATATCAATCTTCAAGCTGATTACCATAATTGATTCAAACTGCCATTTTATATTTCATATTCTGTAAATAATACTCAAATTGGTAAGATAAACAATAAAATAAAATTTAAGTGTCGTCTTTCCAAGCAACCACTTCCACTGTACCAGAGAAATATCCACTTCACGAGAGGTCTACGTGCACGTCTGGCACTTTTTAGCAACTTGAACGTACAGAACAAGTTCTAAGCTGAGAAAGAAACTACTTCCAAGTTTGTTCTGTTGCGTCATGTTTCGTCAGCATTCAAGCATGGATAATTCCTAACTGCTCAGAATGTTTTGTATGCTACTTAAGCCAAATCTACTTTTTCACGAACTTTTGGTTACTTGGACAAAATACAAATTGAAAATTTATCCTACTCTACCGAATGAACACAACTCTAGCAGGAGAAGCTCTTCAACATTGTGTTAAGTTTATCAAAACAAACCAGAATGGTTAGCGAGCGAATGTGTGTCGAGCTTTATTGATTGTAGGTTAAGAGTAATCAAAAAAAAAACAAACTGAGAGGAACGTTATCCACTTAGTCATTTGACAATTCTGCTTTTCGAAAACATAAATTCTAACAAATAATTTTTGGGCGAGACGAAGTTCGACGGGTGAGCTAGTAAATAAATAAATAAATAAATAAATAAATAAATAAATAAATAAATAAATAAATAAATAAATAAATAAATAAATAAATAAATAAATAAATAAATAAATAAATAAATAAATAAATAAATAAATAAATAAATAAATAAATAAATAAATAAATAAATAAATAAATAAATAAATAAATAAATAAATAAATAAATAAATAAATAAATAAATAAATAAATAAATAAATAAATAAATAAATAAATAAATAAATAAATAAATAAATAAATAAATAAATAAATAAATAAATAAGTAAATAAATGAATGAATGAATAAATAAATAAATAAATGAATGAATAAATAAATAAAAAAAATAATCGTCGCTATTATTTTGTGGGAGTGGAAGGAGCTTCCTTCTTCATCCAACGAGAAATAAGGAGCACTTTGTTCACAGTTCATTTTTCCAACCATTGCGTCATCGTCAGTGTTGTTATGATTCGTTATCATTTTCTCTTCGTCTCTATTGTTATTCGCAGTTTAGAGATCGTTGCTAGTTGGGTCGAT
The DNA here is from genome assembly GCF_030247185.1 of Malaya genurostris. Lineage (NCBI taxonomy): Eukaryota > Metazoa > Arthropoda > Insecta > Diptera > Culicidae > Malaya > Malaya genurostris. The sequence goes on from NC_080571.1 coordinate 325,448,078, forward strand.
GATGAACGTATTTTTCGATCAGGATTACTCATCAGTACTGGATTCACTAGTCGCCGGTGCTCAACGGTTATTTCTGGGACAGTCTTTATTCTTGACAGCTATGTAAGTGTCAGTGCGAACATTCATCAGCATTCGGCGCAGCAGTCCTTGACTATGAATGAGAATAAACACCGACTGGCATCGACCTCTTTTAACTACAATTCGCTGATAAAGTAAGACGTGGTAACAGTAAACCTGACATGCGGAGTAATTCCCTGCAATTCAATTCTCAATTCTTTTTAGTGCAGGGCTTACCGGTTTGAAAACGATAGTTCACAGAGCTGACAATTGATTTTCTTTGGTTACCAGCGATTTACAAGGACACTTTCCGCGCTCACTAGATGTCACGTAAGAAGAAATCGCTTTGTGTAGTCGCATTTGAAACATTTATTTTTGTACTGAAATAATCCCGCCGTGCTGAGACATTGTTCATCGAATGTAAATTTTAATGATGTGTCGAAGAAAGTCATGTACACGCACTTATTCGGCTCCGCCTGTTTTGAGCACAGGGAATTGGAATTTAACGTTGTCATTAATTCGACAGAACCGTGTACAGTACACGCCTATATCAACCGAAGCTGGACATAGACGATGCTACATCTTTCGATAAATAATACACCCTCAACGCTGAGGTGCAATGCAATCCTTAAATAAGATTTCAATTTCATTTGCCTTAGGTCTAATTCTATGGCGCTTGAGATCAGTGCAGATCCGGCTTTTGTTTATCGGATTTGTTCATGAAACTGTATGCCGTTTCGACCGGAAAAGATTATCGACTGCGTCGGATGAGTTCATAAATTCAAACAAATGAATACAATTAGAATATATATATATTCCGATACAATGCTATGTAGAATTGCATTTGTGATACTTCTTGAAAGTCGACGTGTGCTACGTAGGGACAAATTAAATCAGCCTATCCGATAGCAGGAAAGATAAATAAAAGAGATAGGCCGGGCCACAGTCAGATAATCTGTAAAAATAATCAGAATTCAATACTGTTGGCTTGAGAGTAGGAGAAGCTTTTAATCTTTCTTATGTTTCAGGATCCTAATCATTTGTAGTGTTTAATCCTATTTACAGAAGAATGAGAGGACCGTCCATCAGACCAGCAATTCCTGCTACGTGATAAGGAATGTATGTATTTGTAAATAAAAGTAAGATAAATTGACTTAAAAATCGCGTGTCCAACTTGACACTTATTGTCTTGAGATTTGTAAATAAAGGATAATTTTTAGAAGGCCTAAAGAAGTTCTCTTGTTACATCTAAAATAAATCTCCAAAAAAGGAACATAACAAGGTGCGTTTATTGTTTTATGTAGATTCAATTTCATTTACTGTTGGTTTAACACGGAAACTATGGCAGTTTGTGTTTGGTCTCGTAAGCTCAGATTTTGTTACCCCTTGGTTTATAAATAGACTTTTCAGTGAAACATTAATTTTTGTTTTCAGAAACAAACTAAACACTAAACATCAAACGTCCAATATGTTGGTAAGAATAGACTTCCAATCACCGAAAAATGAAATTCTATCATTCTAGGCAAACCGTTCCATTGGCTGTCAGAATCGATTAACTTTTAACCCCTAATTATGTTTGTACCCCGCAGAAGCCCTTGCATTAAATTGGGATGCCGCCGAAGCTTACCGGCGGTGAAATATTCTAATGAAGGCTTTACCGCTCTGACAGAATGTCACAAGTTCCGTACGTCCTGAAGCAAACTAGGAAGCTTCGGGTTTTGCGTGGGATCGTCGGAAGGCCAGAAAAAGGTTAAATTATGCAAAGTCTTCGTCGGTTCGGTTTACATACTTAATGCATGTGTCGGCACAGCTTGCGGCACCCAGCTACCAAACCCGGGGGGTTGTGACTAGATAAAACACCTGTTACCCCAATCTGAGAAATGGTAGAGACGTATCAGGATGGTAGTCAGCTCAGAGACCAGGAGTTGACTGATTGTTGTGATTTAGCCATGCGATGTCGCACATATGTTATTTGCGTCGATTCCGTAAATTATGGGTCTGGATTTCATATTACCGTTGCGCCACTGGGTCATGTGATCCTTCAAGAGGATGCTTGAGGATGACTTGAAGTTTATAGGAAACAGCTACTTTGTGGTGGGCTGCGTTTTATTGTTGCATTATCGATCGGAGCCGAAGTTTACTTGATGTAACCCTGAAGTCTGATTTTATCGTGCTTCCCAATTGCTTTTTCGTGGAAAAAAATTTATTAGTATATTATCCAAAAACACACGGTTTCGGTGACGTCCAATATGTCTTAACCAGAAGCAAAAGTGAACATACAAAAAAAAGTAAAACTCACTGAATTATAGCACACGATACGTGCCTATCTGCTGCTATCATTGCAAGAGACTACCAACAATGAGACTTTGTCGGTGTTTTATCTTATGGTGAACGGGAAGTTGGCATCCAACCAACGCACCACGGTTCGATTTAGGTTGAAGGAAGATAAAGCATTGCTGTGCATTGAATCCTTTGGTTTTATGTGTCGAACATTTGCAGGTTTCCGGCGAAATAAAAATTTACTATCAAAACAACGGCGAACTCGTGGGAAGGTCACGACACACGGCGCTTGGTAATAAATTTATCCAGCACGAATCACAATCGGATCAGCCCCTTTTGCAGCAACTTTACTCGGGCACGACACGGGCGGTCTTATCTTTCCGATGGCGGTCACGTTTTCCGCCATCATCTCGTCTAATTTTAGCGCGTAGTACGTGGGAGTTACCGAAAAATTCTGAACCGACAAGTCGTGGAGTTCTATTTAGACGTGGTGAAAGTTTTCGCAAACAGGAGAAAAAAAAACAGGCACCCAGCGGGTTTGGAGCGAATCCTAGCAGCGCCCCGAACAAACTTCCTGTCGTAGCTATTTTTCGTAGGGATGTCGTCTGGGACGTGCCGTCGGAGTGATCAGGTAATTAATCAGACGTGCCAGAGAGACTGGCTGCCGTTGGCATTGGTAATGGGTTCGAATGTGTTGTGAGCCATTGTTTGTTCTAAATGAATGGATTATGGCTCAGTAAATTTTACAGCATGCCTCGTTAATCAATTGAAGAAGAGATGAAACTTGGGAATTGCTATGCAGTATGCCATTTGATCCTTTAATCTTTCATTTTGTATCAACGTTGACGTAGTTTCCGGTTTCCTTTTTCTGTAAAGCTTGAATAATTCCCGAAAATATTTTAGCTAAACAATCAATGTACTCTAATTTTGTGGTAGTCGCGCTAGTTTCCTTCAATCAAGATTTCATTATTATGGCCTTCATTCAATTTACTGACGCATTTAACGGAAACGATGAGATAGATAAGTTACTACGGTTCGAATTCCCAGAATGGGACGATCCTAATGGAATGGCATGGCAAACTTTACTCCCGAAGTGTGACTGCGAAATAATCAGGTCAAGCACGAATTCGCCGATATCAGGAGGCTATGTTGTTTGTGGGGTCAATCAAACCGATAGAGTGGAATGTGCCATGAAAATGCCAAGTTAAACTCGTGTCCTTCGCAGAAACGATTGGTCCCATTAAGTGTTCCTTGCGCTTCTTACCTACCTTAAATACCGCATTAAGTGTGGGCTTACTGTGCCTAATGTTCCTAGCTGTCGGGATGGTTTATTACCAATCGATTGATTCTACAAATTTATGACTGTTGTGCCGAAGTATCATTAGCGCAAGGTTGTTTGTGTCTGTGTGTTTTTTTCCGGCTTCCTAACGGCTTCAAAAGACTTATGATTTATTTCTGCACCGCTTATAATGTGCTCAGTATGTGAAAAACGCGAGGGAATCGGACCACCTGTACGTGAAGACATTAAATAAGAAAAAAAAAGAAAGAACTAAGTAATATCAGGAATCCACCAGCACTTTCCGTAGTAATAGTTCCAATATCTGTTTACTGCTTTTCTACCATGTAGAAAGCATTGGCCATTAGTGTCATCGACAACCGTCATTAACGATGCTGAAGCGATTCAACGATTTGACGCTCTCCGCTGATTACTTAAAGAGCAAACAACATCCTGTAGATGGAATCCCGCAAAACGGCGCCGCATAGCCCACAAGCAGCTCAATTAAAGTCCAGGCTGACAGGTACGGCAATTTTCACACGTCGACCAGGACCGCTTGTGGTAGCGGCGAATGTTCACAGCAGCAGATCCCGGCTTAGTTTACTGTTATTACAGTAGCTTCTTCTATCGGTCGGAGGGTGATTATCGTACGACACTGCAAACGGAGCACTGCAGGGTTCTGCGAATGTTCTAACAGGTTACAGTTTTATTCCTCCGCTAGAACGTGGAATATATCTTCTGTTTGTTCGTGTGGAGCTTTCCAGTTTTCTTTAAATAGCATTAACTTTTTTATTTTGCGGTGAGAAGGCATCTTTGCTTCCAACTTTAAAAAGGAATCCTATTTAATTCTGATATTCGGTGGGGCTGTTAGATACAGCTTTCAGGCCAACGAGCTGGGTGGCAACGGTTGTTAATGCTTATGAGATTCGTAATGTTTAACTATCAAAGTTTAACAGTGTACACTAGTCAGCAATTGTATTTGAGGGCAACATTTTTGCTGAATACCTGGTGGTCTCAAAAGGTGAGATAACTAAGTGCTTACAAGTTCCTACTTCATGGCTGCCCGTGTGTCTATGATGACATTTGGTCAATAGAACGGCTTCCACTGGACGCTTTCTCCTTCTGCGTTAGTAGCAGAATGAGAGGGTGCGAATTGGTTTTTATGTAATAATTCATTTGAAAAGTGAAAAATAGTGAAAATCCTTCAAATATGTCAAGTATTTCCTATTCCTGAAGTGTATTTAAACCCTTAATGTGACTTTAAATTGTCAACTTGTTTTCATGGAAAGCATTCCTTGCAAATTCATAAATTAGCATTTTGCATATCATCATGATTCTATTCTTATTATGATTGTTTTTTTTGCAGGAGGGTCTATAGAAAATGTATTTAGGAGTGTGAAATCTCATATTATTTTCCAAGGGTGTAATGGGCTGGTTCAGAAGACTGAAGGTTTGGAAGGTTTCAATATGGTAGGAAATTGAACATTGAATGAAAACTCGAGTATTGGTATGATGAGAAAATGTTAATTATTCGTACAAAACTGAAGAACATAACTTAAATACGAGTCGATTGCTAGCTTATTGTCCCGGGTTGGCGGTTCAATGCATAGGGCGCTGGTCTTACAAACCAGTTGTCATATGTTCGAGCCCCGACCTGGAAGGATTCGTAGTATCAGTAGAATCGTAGCACGAGCCATGCACTGGTTCTGTACACTCTGAATCAGCTGCGAAGTCTGTTGAAACAGAAGGTCAAATTCCACCTCAGGAGTGTAATACCAAGGCTTTGCTTTTTGCTTGCCGATTGCAAGAGATCGAAAGACTTTCTGTAATGCTTGAATCCATTTGATGTAAACATTGTGTTTAGGCGGGGCTCGGAAATTCGTTTAGACAACAGCTCTCTGAGTCCGGTACTGGAGTTATTCACATGTTTCAACTAATCACATGGAAACATCTTTTTTTTCTGTAAACCGCAGCAGTGGGGCTTGGGATAGGTTAAACACACACACAAACATTTTTACTGGATCTCGGTGGTCACTATCTTCAATACAATGTCGAAAAGTTTAAGGAGCAGTTGGTTTATCGAGTGTACGATCATCGAAAAGTTAAGTACGTCATTGTTTTATCGTGTATCAATGAGTCCCGGGAATAATTAATTTTTTGACGAAACTTAACTTTTTTCATCTACATAGTCTTTTTAAAGAGCAAAACTCTCAGTCCAGTGCTTCTATAACATTTCAATACTTTTTTTTGTAGAACGATTTATCTTTTGCATCAGCGATTACTTTTTCGTAGGAGTAGAATCACCTTCCTTGGAACAAATAGTAGTCGCTGGGAGCCATATCCGGTGAATATGGTGGATGTGTCCAATTTAAACGAGTGATTTGGGACCAGTGTTGGGAAAATCATTATCAGAAAAAGTTCATTTCATTATTGCTCGTGAAAAAATCAGATCAAGAGAATTTATAAAAAAAACTCAGTGACTGGAAAAATCACATACGATATTTTCATTCATGAAGTAATTATCCACAAAACTCAGAATCTCTATGTTCACAAGTGATTTTTTATGTTATCGATTGTCAGGATAGATTTTTGATCCATGCTTTTGAAAGCGAGATATTCAATGAATAAGTTGAAAAACGACGTTTTCAGTTATGCAATTCTTCCTTCAGAAAAAAAAGACTTTCCCGACTAAAGTCAATGAATCATTCTGAAATTTTCACAGAATTATCTAAGAGATTCTAAGAGATTGTCAGTTGGGTTTTTTTGACATTCGTCACCGTTTATGAGAAAATCAGATTTCAAGCGTGAAAATAGCCCTCTAAAACACCCTAAAAAACACTGGCCATAGACCTTAATAGACGATTAAGGAAAGGAGGATTTAAGAATACTTTCAGTGCCACAGCAAATCGATGAATAAGGTCTAGATGACGCGGTTGCACCGAAGACATATAAATAGAAAGTACTGGTATGGCAAGCCATTTGTAACCGTGGCTTACGATCGTCCATTTTCTCAATGATGAATGTTCAAATTTTCAAAGAGGAATGTTTAGAGAAAGGTTACAAACAGCAATAGTTTCCTTCTCTCATCTGACTGGATTCAGTATCGGTAAATTAACCCGGGTTGGCGGTTCAATACCTACACGGGCATAATTCCGAATTTTGAAATGAGCAAAACGAGTCATGATTTGGGGAAATAGTATATTTTCATGTTATGATAATACACCATGATTAAAAGTTCTTGGATCATGAGCCATTTGGACTGATTTCGGAGAAATTTAAGCGTAACGCACTTGCCGTTGTTGGGTATAACTTCAGGCGTGTTTTTGCTATTATGGTTATCTTTGCAACATAAATTCAGGCGTTGTTATAAAATATGAAGATTTCAGATATGAATTAAATGGAATGGTGTGAAAAGGTGTGGCGTATTTTCTACACGATCCTTACTACTGTCTCAAATGATATACATTTGAATAGCAAAACAGTGAAAAGCACAACGAATTTATTTTAATCTGAAGCATCAACAATTAAAATATGTTTTTGAAAAATCACGACACCCAAAATAACGTGTTTACTTGCGTTCATTGTTCCACTTTTGATTTTGTGTTTCAGAATTCAAAACCTTAAATGAACTGAATAAAAAACACGTGAGAATCAAACCTCTTAAAAAGAAACTCTATTTAAAATTCTTGCAAATATCGGGGATTGATTTTTCCTTATATTTTTTGGAAACATAATTTAAACATTTATTTAAAATATTTAGATAAATCAATATAGCTTGTGTTGTTATTTCTATGAAACAAATTAATCGAAGTGGTTAAACAAAAAAAAATTCTAATTTTCAATAGATGGTGTTTAAAATTCACAGTCCATCACATAACTTGAGGCAGAGGGTTCAAAGTGATATCCGGATAGAAAATTGGAGTTACGAGCTTTAAAAGAAATACATTCCTCAAGTAACGCATTTTCGGACCATGAATAATTTTCATGAGAGAAGTCTTTTTGCTCATAGTCTCATGAGAATTTAAAATGATTGATTTCATGATTTTATAATCATGACAGCAGTAACGGATTTCTTTCCGTGTAGGGCGCTGGTCTTACAAGCCAGTTGTCGTATGTTCGAGCCCCGATCTAGAAGGACACTTATTGTCATAGCACCAGTCATGCTCAAGAAGAAGCTCAAATTAAAAAAAAAGCATTACGCTAATATAGTTCTACAATGGTTCGAAGTCAAGAGAGATAACTCTCTAATTTGGTATTGAAGTGGCTAAAAACAAATTCCCAAGGCTTGTTGGGCGTACATGCAAAGTGCAAAAGAGATTCAGTGAATTGAATTTCGTTGAACAGGCGTTGGAAAACCGATTTTTTAGCAAAACAAACTTAATTTCATTCAAACCTGAAGTACTTAATTTCCGTAAATAATTTTTCCATGTATGTTTTAATGTCAGTATCTGAAATAAAACTTTTTCCACCAACTTTTGGTTTAGAAAAGTTCATGTCGGTTGTTGCACCAGAAAATACTATCGAGGAACTTCAAAAGTAAGTTAATCTGTGTGCGATTCAGTGTGATTATATGAAGCTTTTTATAAAGTTCTTCATCAACTATACATTCCTTGATATGAGAGTTGCAGTATTGGTTCAAGGTACAAGCGAAGATAATTAAGTAAGGTGATGAAAGATATTAATGTAATGTCCGGACAGCACTTTGTCAAATATGCTTGAGTAATAATCATTACTTTACATAGCAAAAGTAAAAATTAGATTAAGCAGTCGCGCTAACAACAAAACATTATTCATCCTTAGAATAATCACTGTGATTATTCAGAACGAAGCACACTCGGCCCGTAAAAATTGTTCGTTGTGTGCAGCGAATTAATGCGAAACATAAAATAGGTGCCAGTATCTTCTCATTTGCATCGTAAAGCTGCCACCGTGGGGAACTCGAAAGCCATAGCCGGGAATTTTTCATATTAAATTTTATTCAAAACTGAACAAGTTCCACATTCTAATAACGATCCACAGTAATAAACTGCGACACAGTGTCGTTTACCAAGGGAAACAATAAAAACTTGCAGCAATAATGAATGGAAAATAAAACAGCCACAAAAGCATAAAAGCTACAGGCGGCATTGAACGCTATAAAACCAAGCGATGAGCCTGGAAAATACTTGGAATGATTTCCCTCGCGCTTTTTCTCTACGGCCCAGTGCCATCCAGTGAACTTGTGCAGCCCGGTCTGTCACTTGAATGGTCATATCGGGCAACAAAAAAAAAGTTTCTTAAATTGCAGAGTAATTGTTTCATCCTTAGATTAAACGGGGCTTCTTTGCCGTTGTAGCAGGCGTTCTTCGCGTTAGCTCAGCGATGATGAGGAATATTTTGAATTTTCACTTCTTGTTAGATAGTGAATGGCCAAACTGTTGGTGTCCAGCATGCTGCATCTGCAGTGCAGTATCCGGAAAGTTTGGCGAGTAACACGTAGACCAACATCTGTTAAACGTATAGCTTAAGGGGAATCGGAAAGCAAGTGCTCTTCACGTTTTTTTGCATAACTGCAGAAAATTAGCAAATTACTCTTTTTTTATGTATCATCACAATGCATATTTGAAGCAGTGCGATCGTTACCTGGTTTATTCCCGACATTTGTCCACCCGATTTTTTTTCTTCGTACGAATCGCGTACACCTTTGAAAAACTCACCACAGGACAAAAAAAGTAAAGCTACACCGCTATCTATTCCGGTACGACTTTTGTTCCTTTCATAACAAAGACATATGTTCAAACACAACTTTCCTCTCCCACATTTTCTCCAGCTTCGGTAGCGACTGTTCCTTTTTCATGTTCTATCACACTTTTCTCGACAGATGCCGGTTGTACACCCTTGTTTCCCCGCATAAATATGACACCGGACTAGGAATTCGAGGAGACGAGGAGAAAAAGTTGAAACAAATGATTTGAACAACGACGCTTTAACGAGCACAGCACCTCCCCCGTCCGCCCTGTTTCGCCAGGTTGCCCTGTACGTCGTAAACCATAGCAAGGAATGTCCGGTCACAAAGCAATGGTGTGAAGATCCTTATGGATCCGCACTCTGAATTCTGTTGTGTCGGTGGAGTAGTAAAATGAGTTTCCCTTGGTCGTAAAGAGCTTTGGTTTAATGCTTTGGTAGTTTACTGTTCTGTGAATGTGACTTTCTTGAGTTCCACTGTGTGCAAAGTTCTCCGCGTACTGAATTCCCGTACGATTAGGGGAATAGATTTGCATTGTCATGATACTAATGTCTCGTAATTTAAGCTTCTTAGCGAAATCTTCCTGCTGACAAGTATGAGTTCGACAAATACTGGCAGCCCAGGATCAAACAACGGTTGAGAAGGAGTAGAGTATTGAGGAGATTAAATTGATATACATTCACTGTATCTTGCCAAAAATTAAACATTGTGGAATTCTGATTCAATATTTTAAGAATTAGTCATTTAGGGGTTTTGGTACCGCATGGGTTTTGGTTATGTGCTAAGTACACATAATTATTACCAATTACTACGATTCGCTTTTTAATTACTTTATAATATATCTCTTCTAGACAGGCAGAATATGACCAAAAAACATTCTAAGCGTCATTTTAAAAATTATTTTCGTTAATCATTAAACACAAAAGCAATCGGCCAGAAAAAGTCGAAAAAACGTTTTCGTTCGGCACGTCAGGAAAGACATTGCACTCCGTTGCAAAACAAAAAGTGTTCTGTAAGTAGCAGAAACTTTACGTCTGCTTAGCGTTTCAAATTGAACTGCCGAGTTTAGAACTAGCAGTTCAATTTGAACTGCTCTGCACTGATGAGTCAAAGACGAAACGTAAAAATAATAAAAACGGTTATGTGCCCTAGCACAAAATTTGGCTAACCCCTAAATGACCATAAAAGCAAAATTTTGGGATTACATTCCTTCATGTTCCAGTTTCACGTTTAATGATTAACGACAAGGTTTCCAAAATAATTGTAGAAACGACACTCAGAATATTGGTATAGATTTTAGGCATACTCTACGTGCCTAGAAGAGATATACTATGCATATTATATGTTTATTTTTGTGTAGCTTACAATAGAATTACTGCTTGTGTTCTTCAACTGTTGAAATCTGAATTCTAGATGATCGGTTTGATTTGGAATAGCATATACGTGCGTTAGAAACCTCCTTGGCTGACCTTGAACATTGACATTTACTCAGGGAAGGTGAACTTGGATAGAATGCTAACTATTGTCAAACAACTTTGACACTGTCCAGAGCTAAGCGAAAATGATACCTTAAAATCATTATTCAATCGCAAGATTCAAAGAAGATATTTAAAATCTTGGAATAATACAGAACGCAATCCTTAGATCTTCAGATCATGCATTAATTAAACATAATTCACTTTAGGTAACCTCAATCATCACCACTTCGCAAATATGCGGGCGATTCAAATAACAAACCAAAGCACCTAGTTTTGTCAATAAGTTTTCGATTGTACTTGAATGATTAACTTCGATCGTATTATAGAACGGGTTCTTTATTTTTAAAACAATTAATACGAAAACGAACGAACTTTCTCACTCACTAAAGAAATTATCATATTTTGCAAGAGTTGACTAACATACATAAAAATTTGGGAATAGTCACTCATCACGAGATCATAATAAATCCGATATGACGAGTTCAAATTAAACAATTAATATTTTGCTGCGTCTCACAAGATGTTCCAGCAGAATACAAGAAGAGAGTCGCTTAACACAAACTATATTGTGCCACACGTGATATAATGTGAGCCTAAGTTTGCCAATCTGTACCCCAGGAAACAACTGGAAACACTGTTTTGAAACAGATAGTACGACGACACGACCTGCCCCTCGTCTGTTAAAACTGTATCGTAAATTTAACTACCCCTCAGTAACTTGTAATGTCAAAACTAAAATCCCATGAAAAAATCTCAAACTAGCAACCAAGATTGGTAAACTGCTTATTTTTGGATAAGGTACGATTCAGACGGTCCGCCTCCTTCCGTCGCCGTCACCGGAACGTCAGCTTCCGTCAATATTAGTTTAATACTTTCTTTACCGGAACGTTCACACGCTCCGTCCGTCAAGACATTCCTTGACGGTGACGTTACGTGTGAATGTTTCCATAAGAATGCATGTAATTAATGTTGACGGTGACGGTGACGGAGGTTGACTGTGACGGAAGGAGACGGATCGTCTGAATCGAACATAATAGTTACTACAGCCTTGGTTACGTTTTCTTTTCAATTGAAAAATGTAAATAAAGAAAAGCAATTATGTGAGTAGAGCGATAGAAGAAAGAGTAAATAATTAAAAATAACCTTTTTTATATGAAAATGGCAAAAGGTAAATCTTATACTCTGTTCTTATATCGAAATGATTATTTTGTTTTCGACGTGAAAACCTCAGAATTAGCAGTCTTTGCGTGGAAGTATTGAATAATTTTCTGTTTGACAATTTTTTAGATTACGGTGAACCTAAAACCTACTCAAGAAAACGAAATGGCTACGGACAATCGTGGACCGAATTGCCAAGCTGCTTATTACTGAGACTTAATTTCTGTAAGGACCATGGACATTTCTGATGAATTTCAATTCATTTACCATCGCGGTAGTCGAGTCAAGAATATCTTATCTACGGTTCTACCGCCGAATGCAAACGAGGACGTGCTGTCGTTTTACAAAGTGATGCAGTGTGTATTTTACCGAAACAGATCTTATCATCTGAATATTATAAATCAAAATTTTAAACAATGTGAAATAGTTTTGTTTTATTGTGAAGGGGTTAAATTTAAGAGTATTATTGTCATTCAAATCATACTTCTAGTCCAAAAATCCAATATAAATTTATTTACAATTTATGAGTTGCTCCTTACTTACGCCCGCTGACTACTAAAAATGGCCAAGTACTTGAAGATTCTTAATAATTTGGTCGTTTTCGCTGGAAGTCAAAACTCAGATCCGACCCCAAGTGGGTTTGGTTTTACTTCTAGCGAAAATGCTATTAGAGACAGTTTCCATACGACAAGCAAGTTAACCTACGAAAAAAGTGTTCAAGTTATAAGATAACTCAGGACAATCAATCAGTCTGGAAGATGATAAATTTGGCAGGTTCAACACAGGTTTCGCTATGATGCATTTTTTACTTAGCAAAGTTTTGGAATGGAAGACATCGGCCACAATGACCACTTCTTTGATTTTTTGTCAAGTTACTTAGCTGTCGAAAATATTCATTCATTTCGGCTGAGTTGATACAACTGATCTTCTGCTGAAATAGTTAACATTTTTAGATTTTCCTAGAAATACATTAAAATTTGAAGTATTATTTGAGTTAGATTTGTTGGTTTGCTTCTAACGAAAGAACAATTTATTTATTATTTGCATTGTTGAGGTTCCTAGGTAACTAGTTTGTAGCAACCAGGACAGTGTTGCTCGATAATTTATTTTATCATATTATCAAGGGGTTATCCAATGTTATGGTGACTGGTGGGGATTCGCTCAAGTACACATTTTATTCCGATTTTTAGTCGGAGTGTCTGGTCGTGTCGTCGGCTAGTATATGTCAAAATATTGAAATGTAATTTTTTGGTAAAATTTACTTCATCCATTGCAAACTTAGCAGCAAGAAGAGATAAAATTTTTAATTCACTGGTGTTAATTTTACCGTTGGCATAACAATGATTAGCAGTACAGACAATACGATGAAAACAGCTACTTGTCAAAAGTTGGCCCTTCGTGTGCCGCAACCTGTGCAAGTGAATGAAAACGAAAGTGCCAACATTGAGAAATGCATCAATGCATTGTGTTAACCCATTATGTCCTAGCGTATGATATATCATACGCAAAAACATCTATTTTTCATAAAATGTTTACTGTGGGACTGCACTACCCAACAGCTTCATCATAACAAAAACAGATAAACTACACTACGCAACTTCTTTGTGTGTTAAATCTGCTGTTTGTTTTTCAAAATTTAATTGTATTTTGATACTTGACCTTTGACCTACTAACGACTAGAAATGGAAGTGCAAAAGTAAGTTATATATTGCTTTCTATTTTTTGGTCAAATTATGCGATAATACTTATATCTTGTGAGAAAAGATTAACAGAGGCTCTAGAGAGGTTATATCTATGAAAAAATCCCAAATAATATGTAAAATAATGTAAAATTTGATGTCAACATTTGTGTGTATGATATATCATACGGTGGAATAATTTCGCATAGAAAAGATTCCTAATAGTGGTTTTGCGTTTCCCATAATCTTCAACACATAATATGATGGGACTGATGATACCAGTTCATTTGATTCAAATTTTAAAACCCCCGGGTTATAATGGGTTAATGTGTGATTGGCACATTGGCGACCAGCTGCTTGGCAGAATACCACTTAGCCACGCCAAGTTCATCGTTGGAATGTTCCAAACATTGGGGCATTTATATTTCTGGTTATCGATTCGCTGACAAATCAAAACAAAAATAAATACTGATACCGACCGCCGCGACTCGAAACGAGAATAATTGGATCACAAAGTACGCCCGTTAATCGACTGAGCCACAAAAGCACACATCTGGTTGGCAGGTAAACGATGCATGTAAATTCATACAGTCGCACTTGCGAGCCGAATGCAAATTATAGTCAAAACCAGGGAAAAGTTCATGATAATCCAATATTATTGCCTCGTATGAAAGATTCGGTCAACTGTAAAATTGAAATTTTTTTATGGTGTACTGGTCCAATTGGCACGAGACTTTTTTTAGTTCGTAAGATGCGTCTAAAATGGTGTGGTATTTGCTTTCAATAAGAATCCAATATTCGTATGGTATCTGACATTCACGCACTTGAGACAAGTCTCAAGTATCGGGTGAACGTGAAGTTGACTTTTTCAGGATTGTCGACATGTTCATCATTATGAATATTTTTTTATTATGAATTTTTTTTGTTATCCTCAAACGTACATCTAAACAAGCTATCAGCAGGGCTTTTCCCGTTTTTTCAGTAAAATAAAGAATATGGAGTAATTCTGATGCCGTTTCATAAAGTGTCCCCTTGTGTAAAACTTTAGACAAATTTGTTTTGTGTTTTCAATTATTTGGCATATTTAAGCCATGACTAATTATGTTTTCAAGCTATTTTCATGAACTCTTGTAATGCAGATTAAATGTGAGTCTACAACACAAAGTTATTTTGTGTTCCGAAACTTTAAACGCGGTTTTTATTGAAACCGAGAGCCTTTTTCGATTTGTTGTCAGGATAGAAAAAACTCTCTTGTGTTTTCAAAATCGAGCTTCGGTATTGGGTTTCGTTTTCTTTATCGCGTGTATGAAATCGAACACACACAGCGTGCTTCGTTCGTTGAGGCGGTGTTGTGTTTTTCCGTACCACCGCCTGTACGTACCAGTACGCTTTAGAAGTAGGTTTGGAATTTTGGACACTGATCACTTGCAATTTCGGAACCGGAAGTCAGATCCGTATGAAATTCAGAAGTTATGCATGGAATCAAAAGACCATAAGCCATCGCTGAGAAAAGTGAATTCGTTCGTTTGTGATTACTATTTCCGGTGCTTTTTTCTAGGTGTGTAGGTACTAACGTACCGTTTCTTCGAAATCTTCATTTTAATTTGACAGCAATAATATTATTCAATTTTTTAAATTTTGTCAAAATCCTGCGTCACTACCACATAAACAGACATGTGGTTTTTGTTTCCTTTTTGCCTTTCTCTATAGGAAGGTATTAGAATTGCTGAAAAAACCGACATTCGAACGGAGCCTCAGAGACCCGTAGTGTTATATACTATTCGACTCAGTTTGACGAGATCGAAAAATGTCTGTGTGTGTATGTGTGTGCACTTTTCGAAAATATTTGAACACGCTCAATTTTCTCAGAGATGGCTGAACCGATTTTAACAAACTTAGGCTCATTTGAAAGCTTTTTTTTCCGAGATGAACACTAATTTTTTTTTTTCGAAATGACACTAAATTTTTTTTCGAGATGACACTAAATCTCGACGTTTTATGCAATTCTAAGACTTTTGGCATCAATCAATTCTAAGACTTTTGGCAACCTATGGTGTTTTTTCATGATCTATGAAAATTCCACTAAGTGGACCAAGAAGGGTTTTTTTAGATTAGCATCACTCTTCTCATACAAATAGGCAACGCAACTGTAAGCACTAGTTTGGAAAAATGGTGCTGACTGTGTGACATAAACTCTGAAGCATGCTTTTGTGAACTACACGAATCAATCCGAATCAATTTTTGTCAAAATTAGTATCTGAAATTATTTAAAAAAAGTATGAAATATATTTTCATGAGACTGTTATGAAAGAAGAGAAAGGCATTATCACCCACTAGGTGGATTAAGAAGGGTTTTTCGTTTAGGATAACTTATTCGAGCGGAATCTTGCCCGTAATTTCGGTTTTCCATTTTGAATGGGTTACTTTAAATGAGCTTAATATATACAAGTTTCCCTATACTAAATCCCATAAAAATTTTAAACCTTCAGCGAGAAAATATAGTTTTTCCGATCGAGCTAAAAAATTGCATAGTTCTTATGGGACTCAACAAAATTACGAAGAGTTCGGAGGAGCTGAAATCAAAATTTTATTCCACCATATTGTTCACATGTCATGTCTTAGTTTTCCGTTATTTGTGTTCATATTTTCGTTCTTATTTAGGTACAATTTACTGCTTTATAGTTTGCATAATATTTTTCTACCAAATATTCTCTAGCTAGTTTAATATAATTAAAAATGGACAAAATGACACGTAAATAATAATGTCATACGAGATCAAAGCCTGTCAAGATCTATTAAAAAAAATAGAACACAATTTCTTCATTCCCCAGGTAATTATTATCTCTCCTTTCCCATCGATAATTTCAACTCTACCTACTAGATGCTAACACAAAGAATAGTTACGAATACCTCTAGAACTAAACACTATACGATTCCTTCTAATAGGGCTTCGAAGGAGACGCATGGTTGTTTGTTTTAATTTTCTTGTAGGACAAATTGCTGTCTGCTGTTTTTCTATGTTAATGTGATCCATTTATATATTATTTAGAAATCACAGCGCAATCACAGATTTTGTTCAAATTAGGAGATTCAGCTTTACTCCGGTAATATGTCAACTACAGGGTCCGGCACTCGAAGTGTAACCAATTGAAAAGGCCATAAATTCAGTTTGGAAAATTACTTTTACTTAATTCAAAGTACAAAATGTGTAAAAATAATACCAAATTCAGAATCAATTCACTTTTGCTCGATATGACCACCTTTTGCCTTGACTTGATGACTTGAGAGAGCGAAGGAGTTGCTTCGTTTTGCCGAAAGCGGTCAATTTCCGAACATTGTATTTTCTGACGAGAAAATTTTTCCAATTGAGCAATTCGTAAACTCTCAAAACGATAGGGTTTACTTGACCGACCGTTCATACGAGAATTTGAGTCATCGATTGGCCACCAGGAGGCAGCACCCGCAACAGATAATGGTTTGGGCCGCTGTAACCGCAGATGGGCGCTCTCCAATCGTTTTCATCGAGCCTGGCGTCAAGGTAAATGCGACATATTATCGGGAAAGTATTCTGGAGGTTGCTTTGAAGCCGTGGGCAGACAAACATTTCGGTGGCAGACCATGGACGTTTCAGCAGGACTCGGCACCGTCTCACAAAGCTCGAGTGAACCAAGAATGGCTGAAAAACAACGTTCCGAACTTCATCACGTCCACACAATGGCTCTCGAATTCACCAGATGCGAATCCAATGGATTATTCTCTTTAGGCCATTTTGGAAAGCAAAGTCCGAACTAAAAGATACACCAGTCTCGAGGCGCTGAAAAAAGTTATTGTCCGCGAGTGGGCCAAAATACCTGCAAGTCACATTCGGCCAAACGAAGCAACTCCTTCGCTCTCTCAAGTCATCAAGTCAAGGCAAAAGGTGGTCATATCGAGCAAAAGTGAATTGATTCTGAATTTTGTATTAGTTTCACACATTTTGTACTTTGAATTAAGTAAAAGTAATTTTCCAAACTGAATTTATGGCCTTTTTAATTGGTTACACTTCGAGTGCCGGACCCTGTATATATGTAACCTCTCAAATAGAGATAAATATTTCCAAATTGTCCTTAAATTTGGAAAAAAATACAGTCGGCTAAGCGTGTAAAAAGTGACCCAAAGAGTGTAAAAGTTTTTCAAATCCTTAGCTATTAATCATTTTGCACTCAAGGTCTCCTGCAGTCAAAATTTGTACAGTAACTGAAAAAATCCTCTTTTCAATTTACGTAAAGATCAGTTGATTTCCGCATAAACTTGTTCATACAATTTATTACACAATACACTTAATTCATCCTATAATCACAAGAACCCAATTGAGAATGATGAAGGTTTCACACGATAAAAATAATAATGAAGGATTTACACGATACTCGAGCAAGTATATTTGAATCTTACTTTCATTATCACGTCACCTCATGTCGACAAATACGCATATATTTCAACTACTTTTAGCCTTGATCGGTGTTTATAGCAGTCTCGAAAAAAATGGCGCTATCCTGGTAATTTGTTTTGTGGAACAATGGCGATGGATGTGTTCTACTTATCGACACACATGCGATTGGTAGATAGAGACGGTCAGGTCTCTGTCAGTTATTGTTTATAAACTCGGAATTTGGTTGAGCAAAATAAATAGTTTTCCTAGTTTTTTGGGTTTCGTTTTATTTCCAGATACAATTAGTAATCGTAAGATGTACGCAACTGTTCGTATGAGGTGAGGCGATAGCGACGTGATATAGGAGAGTGATTGTGGTAACTTTTGAGACATACGGAGGAGATTCTTGAACATATCTACATACGAATAAACGGCACTACATTCGACACCAAAAGGGAGAAGGTTTCGCTATGAATTGTTTACACACACGCATGAGATAACAACAAGGTGCTATTTACTGTTAAATCGCGTGTGCTGCTCTCCTTAATTGAACACTCCAAGAAGAAGGAACCGGTTGCCTCCCGTTCGGGACGCAGAACACGCGAATTAATGTGTAGGTTTTATTAGTTCGTGCGGAACAATGTGCGGTTGTGGTGATATGATGCATGGTGCTGTGAAGTCTCCTAGCGCTCGGAAGGGCCGAGGGTGCGGCCTGTGTGGTTGTCATGTGTCGGAATTTATGTGCTTCACCCGCGTGGTTTGATTAGCACTACCCAGGATGAGCTTTCTGATGGGGTTGACAGAGCAAGGACGATTTCGCAGCATTCCATTTTGTTGTGTCTATTTTTTCTCGTCCCAAACAGTAGTTGCATACACACATTCGCACACGCAACGTTCGCATTCATGCGCACTTAAACAGCAGCTATTTATAACTTTTAATATTTTTTCTTTGCATTCAACGAGGAGGAAAAAAACTGGATCGTAGGCGTATGATTTACAAGTTTGAGCAAAATTTGGTTTTGTTTATTTTTCTCTCTCTCTATTTGGTGGTTGTGTAGTTTTGACTTGCTGTCGGATGGCTTGCTTCATTTGTGCTTGCTGGTGCTGATGGAGCTCCTAGGCTCGCTAGCGAATGTTCGGATGTGGATATGCGAGAAAGCTTTTCGTTATAAAAGCTGTGCCATCTTGCCACCTGTTTTGCCTATAATGGATGACGCTAGGTCTAGAAAATCGCAAACGAGTTATATAGTTGTTGCTGTTGTTTTTTTTTTTTCTAGAAATGGTGATGTCAAAAGTGAAATACTAGAGGCTACTATAACGTAAAAAGAACTTTGATTTTTTTGTGTGTTCGTGATGAATAAAGTGTTTGATTTAGTATAATTGGTACATGTATTTGAAAGTGAAAAACCGTTGCTGTTGCCATCGAAGTTTAAATTTTACTTAAATTCTAACGTAATTCCTTTTCTTATTTAAAATGTTCAGTAAGATGCGTACTAAAATAATATTTATCAAGTCTACCAAAATTGAAATACATAGAATATCGTAAATGTATACTTTTAATCAGCATGCTTATCAATTCTTAGTATAGACGAGGCCAACAAGTGGCTCATATCCGAATGAAAAGCGTAAATATAATATAAACCCATTCCCGTCTTGATTTCCCTCGTAGTCATGTGTTAATCAAGTTTAATTTAATCTAAAATTCTCATCTGAAATGACACTTACGCCGAATGTTCAACGAAACGGATCTGTAAAACTTGGCATCGCCTCTCACGCGTGTGATTTGAATAACTAATTGAATAAGTAATCCGAATCTTTTAATTCCATAGTCAAAACACGCAGCACAGAACATGGAGTCCGTGTGTGCCAAATTTCTTTACTGGGTTTTTCTTTCCAGACGCGGCACCACAGCAAACTGGATGATTCGCAGATTCCGGCTTACATGCCGGAGTAATTAATTATTCATCACCGGCATACACAAAATGAATAAAAAAAAATCACTCCCCACTCCCGTCTCCGACCACACGATTCTGATATGTGGTGCTTTCCACTTCTCATGTTTCCGGCAATGTCTACTGGCTGTTCGGTTTCCCTCAAACGAACCACATACGGAAAATAGCTTTTGACCTGCTTCGGATGGTTGGGGACAGTGAAGTCTGCAACAGAAATAACAAGTGCTTGTAGTGTTCTGATGAATATTTGATTCGCCAACCTTCGACTAGATACAGCTAATCTCAGATTGCTCGAGGGATACAAGCTGTCTGGAATTGTTTTTCAGACCTCTGGGCTACTATTTTAAAATAGGAAAAAGCTTCCAATCAAAATGCAATTCTAAGAATACATTTATTCTAGAATTCCGATTTATTGAAATGTGCAATAAATAATGTATGCAGGAATAGATTTATTCTAACTATGATATACGTTTATTCATAAAACTTCCTGCGCAAATGCTTTTTATTCATGGCTACAAGCGTTTTACAAAACTATTTACCGGTGATGTACTCAACGCATAATCAATGAAAATCTCTGTATATTCATTTGCAACCAAGTATTTTTTTTCCTCTAAAGCAGGTTCAAATTCACTTAGCGGTATAATGATGCCTTTCTCATATCACTAATATTATCATGTATAACAGTATGGTATACGTCAAAATACATTTCTTTGGTTCGAGAAAGAAAACAAACAAGTTTTTTTTGGTATCAACTAGCATAACATACAAACCGAGTCGGTTCGAAATACAATTTCTCCTGTAGTTTGTTTGGACATACACTAGCAAAACCTTCTTAATTTTTAACAGTTTGTACCCAAGTAAATAGGAATTCCTATTTTTTTTGCATTTTTGCTTTACATGTCGGTGAGATCCGAACAAAAGTTAAAAGAAATCTGTTATAGAAGTTGACCCTTTTATTTGAATCTAAGTTTGTAAAAATTGACTCAGCTGTTTAGATTTAGAATTTAGAAAAAATATTCATTTTTTTGCATTAAATTTAAAATTACGTACTTACGTTTTTGCATTATCGCTCTGCAATTTCATGCACAATACCCTGTGTTTCCGGAGCCTGAAGCCAAATCTGGATAAAACTGTATATCAACCTACTTTTCATTTAAATCTGAGTTTGCCAAGATTGGTCTAGCCGTTGTAGTAATTTCCGGCCCAAAGCAAAATGCACTTTTCTGGAACCAGGAATGATAATCCAGTGTACCAAAAATCAATGTATGTGGTCATCAGCCAACCATACCAGCCTAATTGAAGAATTAATTAGGGGACGGATTTAGTGTGAGGGGAAAGTCGACGGTCGACGTCTTTCACGCTGCCCACCTGGGTTCGATTCCCATCCCCTGGGAAAGCGTCAAAAAGTTTCTCTGACTCGAAGAGACGAATAACACCAAGGTTAAAAAACCTTTATGATCGAAAAAAAAACAAGAATTGAGACTATTTGAATGCATTTGGATCAGGGTCATTTCGCCGAAAGCCATTTAGCCGAAAGCCGTTTCGCCGAAAGCCGTTTCGCCGAAAGTCATTTCGCTGAAGGGCATTTCGAAGAGAGCCATTTCGCCGAAAGGGTCATTTTGCATATTCCTGCAATTTTCCGAATATTATAATTGGAATTGATTTAAAATAAACACAAATGAATGAAAATACGTTAATGCCCGTTTTTTTTACCTACAATTGTACATTTTTAATAAAGATTGATTCTTGTACTCTGGTATAAAGATTGATTCATGAACCTCAGGACGGAGTTACCAAGGAAACTTGTAGACTATTTGTCACTAAGCATCGAAGCAATTGCTACCAAGCAAATGTATGTGGTATTTTACGTTTACTAAGTGAAAAAATATCTAATGCGGCTTCGCCACATCGATTTGATTCGTGTGCTGTCCGACCTCGCTCCTGCTCGTTCGGACCTAACTAAAGCAAAGAAACTTAGCTTTGAGTAGACCAGGCAACGAGGTGGTTACAGGTTTGTATGCAAGAGGCCGCTGCTTCCGACGACGGCGGCCTCTCTTACGAGCTGATAAGTATAAACATTTTATTTTTCCTGAAAATAAAATGTTTATACTTATCAGCTTGTAATTCCGGAACCGGAAGTCGTATCTGGATGACATTCGGGAGGCTTATATTTTTTTATTTTTTATATCATTTATTTTACCCCGGTTTCAACGGGAGGCTTATATGAGGTTGTAAGAAATTTTATTTGAACCTCCCGAAGCGGACGTCGGACCCAGCAAGAAAGCAGGCTATGAACTATAAGGTCTTTAATTTGAGTCTAATGGCTTTTTCATTGAAAAACACCGGTGACGTAGATTGCTCTGGCTTTGCACTTTCGAGCAGAAAGGGCAATGCAACACCGTCAGAATATTGCATTTCTGCGCGAAAGTGCAAAACGTGAGCAATCCACGCCACCAATGAAAAACGGCATCAGTTGAGCGGTATCTGCGAAAATTGAGTGCACTTGTTCTTCATTTTTTTTACTCATTTTACTACGTTATTCTCAAACCGGAAGTAGAATTCAATAGCAACCTACGGGGCCAAGAGACCTTCCATTTGAATCTAGGCTTGTGAAAATCGGTACAGCCATCTCCGAGAACTCTTATCTATGAATATGACGCACCAACTTGATTTGCCGTCTCGAAAAGTAACTTTGCATACATTGTTCTTCCATAATTCACCCAGACTGTCTTTTGAAAAGGGCTAAACATTTTTAACCAATATTTTACGAAGAGTTAATGTTGAAAATAATAAGTCCAAACAAACCATTGATTGTCACAAAATCAGTTGTTTTTTAATAAAAATACTGAAAAAATCCATATCGAGTCCTACACTGAAAAAAATTGATTTACAAAATTCAAAATAGATTTACATAAAAATCATTATTGATTTTGATAAAATTTTGTCCTAAGATAGGTGATCAAGCTTCCTACTAACCGATCATACATTGTAAGATGGGTGACATTCAAGGAAATACATTTAAAAAAAAAACTATTTCTTGTCCAAACTGAATTTTTTTCCAGTGTATTTTTATTAAAAATTAAACTAAACTGGAAGTCATAATCATCCAAGATTCCAATGAATATTAATTTGTGAGAAAATTTCACCAAATACTCTATTGCTAGTTGCCCAATATTTGCAGAAAGTATCAGTGCTGGATAAGAAAAAGTTTTTGTTAGTAAAACTTCAAAACGACCATCCTACAATATATGAAACATTGACATGGAGCATAATTATCGATGTTGGAACAAAGTTTCATTTAAATATAGAATGGTGTTTTTTGTAATTCGGTTTCAAATATCTAAGATCGATTTTTTGAGTGTAAAATTCGAATTATAATGTTTGCAGTATTTTCAATCGATAATTAGACATCAACTGCACTACAATTTTGAGTAGGATTTTTTATTTTTTGATTATAATTGTTTGCAAAAAAAAATGTTAGAAATAGCGGGCAGTTTTAGGAAAAAATGTATTTAACTAAAACTTCTTCTTATATTGATACAAATATTGGGCAACCAGTATTTTGTGAAATCTCCTCCTCTTAAATTGAGATTCATCGAATTCTTGGATTATAATGACTTTACATTTAGTTTAGTTTTCGATAAAAAGACACTGTAATTTTTTGTTATCAAAACAAAAAATGTTATATTTGCAGTAAATTGATTTTAAATTTTTAAACTCAATTCGATACGGAAGTTTTTCAGTATTTTCATTAGAAAATTCAACTGATTTTGTGAGAATCACAAATGTTAAACTTTTGTCGTGAATACGACTTACTTTACTATGGGGTGCATTTTCAAAATTAGCCATATGGAAGAATGGGCAGAACTTAATCTTGAATATCTCGACTTGTATTAATGGCAGCAACAAAATTCATTCACTATTTCATCAAAAATATGATCAGGAATTTAGGATAATATTTTGAACAGTGTGAGATAATCACAAATAACTCAAAAATTAAGTTTTCTCAAAATTTGAAAACAACTCTTTACTTTCGTCTGGGGTTTTCGCTCAAGGACGACGATTTTGAGGTAATCAGGTAATCTTCAACTGACTGTGTATAAAAGGGGAACCGTGATAGAAAATCGATCATTTCTTCTTGTGCGTTGGATGGAAGCAGACGTCGTGGGGAGATTTAATCAACCAGCAGCTTCGGAGAGTGCACCTTCTGCGTGGTTAAAAACCTCATACGCTCAGGTCGCAACTCCCATTCGGTTGGACTTCAGTTGCCCAGTGGGGCAGTTGGCTATGAAAGCAAACCTTTTGCGTGGTATAAAGCCTCAAACGCTTAGGTCGTGCTTTCATTTGGACTTCGGTCGTCAGGTGAGCAGTCGTGAGGTTGCAGAGCCAGTTTTCCTTCGAAGAAGATCGATTACATCGTCTTGTTGGTGGTCGTTTGCATTAGAGCAAAATACAACGGAAAATGGACAACAATGTGGAACATTCTGCAAAATCAGCCCTTCTAATGGCTCTAAATTTTACCTAAAGAACTATTAAGATTGCTTCTTTGTAAATCGAAAAGTAAAATTATCAATATAGTGCAAATCTAAGATAATTTGATAATTTTTTTTGCAATTTTCACAGTTCAAAATTCGCAACAGTGTTTAAAATCGTTTACATCTGATCAGTGTTTAACATCTTACAAAATTATACAATTTGGCTCCTCTGGGATGCCAGAAATTAATTCCGTACAGCATTTTGATAGTATTTTTTACTAAAATTTTGAAATCCGAAATGAAATAACCGACATCAAATTTCTCTAAGGTGACATTTAGAACCATAATTTTATACCCAAAGAATTATACGAAATTTTACTTCACTCTACTGTATATGGCTCATTTTTCAACCAGTTGGAGTTTGTAGTTAACTTTTTGCTGATTTGCTATATAAAATGCATAGCACCGACTCAGAAGCCATTCATTTCGAATTTGGCTGTCGTTGTCTTCGTGTTGATTATGGTGCGATCGAGGAATCTCCAAGCGAAATACAAAGCTTGTTACCGCAAGAAGACGGAAGTCAGAGGTATCCATTAGAAATCAATGGTATCCATCGGAATTTGAACTCAACTCGTCACTCTCCATCACGAACGCCTTCATAAAAGGTTCTTTCCAGAACCACCAGTATTTTATCATAAGGAACTATACTGGTTATTCCGTAGTATTTGTGTGTCAGAATGTTTAATATAACTAATCTGTACTGTAGTTTAGGTGTGTCGTTACAAATTCTAGTAGTGTAAAAGGGCAAAACTTGCACAATTCACACTATCGATCAACTAATTTATATTCGGAAGTATTAAGTAAGAGTGTCAGTTTTATTCGTATTCACGACATCCAGTTATGTCTCTGACATTACACACCTGAACTTTTTTGTAGACTGTGTCTTTTTTCGTCAATTTTTTAAAATTTAAAACGATTCGAAAAGTTTAGATCTTTTTAATGGACAGTGTAGATCAATGTTATAAAAACAAGCATGCAATGTGGCATTTTAGGACATAGTCTACATGTCCATGTTTTATTGAATCTGAGAAAATTCTACCAACTGCGAATATGATTTAGGACGAAATCCACCATATTTAAGTTTAACGACTTTATCCAACAAATTCTCAAGTCATTATATACATACCTGCATGGGTATGGAAATAAATCATCATGTTCTGAAACCCCCTCCGGACATTTTGCGTGCTTGACGAACTGAGTCAAATGGTGTATGAGTGATGAATTCGTTTATGGGAAATTGGTATTTACACCACTAGGTCAATCAAAACAGGTTTTAATTTTTGCATTGCATAATTACCAGAATTACTTATGTTAAAGTTACTTCTAAATCAGACTCTGAAATTTTAGGCAAGTTTTCAAAAGCCGAGCACATAATAAAGGAAACGAATAAGCTGTGAGATTCATCATTTATGCTTCTTTTGTCTTCTCGCCTATAGTTCACCGTTGAGAGGCACTAATTCATTGTTATCCATTCACAAAAACCAAGCCAATGTTTTTTTATCTACTTTTTTTCGCAATACAGCATCACAAGAAAGAAAATCTTTAAAATCCATTTGCGTGATTAATGCGACACATTTTCCACGAAAGCCGGCAATGACAGTGGAAAAAGTACAACGATTTAAAAGCGATTTCTCTTGCGGGGCAAGAGTACAAATTATACTGCAGTGTTGTTGCTTTGAAATACGCATTCGCAGTTAAAAAAGGGTGCCCCACAACTGCTATGGAACGAGTTTGTACTGTTTTGTGCAAGCTTCTTGATTTATTTGCAGTAGGTCTTGAATTTTGCAAGAATTTTGTTTTGCAATAATGATCATATGATTCAACAGAGTAATTAATCTGAGATTGCTATGACCCTGTACGGATGGAATATCACGTCACGATAATGGAATTTCTTTTGTAATTTAACCACCGGCATTGGAGGCAGTTTTTCAGATTCCATGCAACGAATGCGGTTCGTCCGGTTTCACAAGTCCATTTATAATGCATGAGTTGGGAACAAACTGTAATTTTATTGCTTACTGACCGTTCTCGGGTGGATCGAGATTTGAGAGAAGCATATCAGGTTTTTGTCATTTCACGTGAGAAAAAAAGCTGCAGTATTTTCTTGATAGTCAAAAAAATGTTGAAGTTTGTTGAAATTTGATTTTAAAATTGCTGTCAAATTGAAGAAAAACTCTAAACTTATCCGACCACAACTGTGCCATTGCATGAATTTTCAGCAAACCAATCTTTTATTTCTGCTGATGGAAAACTGTCTTCACTTCCCTCCCGATCGGGTTGTATTCCTCACCCCAAACGAAAGCTTCTACCGACGTTGAACGAAATTTCCTACAATATCCACTGCTCACATAAAGTTTCCTGCTGTATGGGCGGCTTCAATTTATCTAGGAGATACCCAGGGAGTCATAAAATTTAAAATCTCATTTCCCACATTTCCCCCAATCGCCAACTTTACGGATATCAGAAGCCAGCAATCAACCCAGACACCGGTGCGAAGCAGTTGCGTAATATCTTTAATTTTTCCATTCAACCTTTAGCCTGAAATCGGAACGAAAAAAAAATCCGTAACGGAAGGTGAAACCTAACGAAAAAGAAATTAAAATTGGAAACTTTTGTATCTGTGTCAGTTAATGTACGAGACGACAACCTGCCGAAAGGGGTAGTGTAGTGGGTCGCGGTACTCAAAGGTCAGTTTTAACTCGTTTACTTTTACTGAGGGGATGAGATTTAATTCATTTAGAGAGCTCTATAAACACTCTTGGGTTAGAATTGTTCTGAATCAGTTGCAGTTTTGTTTTCGCTAGCGGAAATTCGTGAAGCATGAGATAAGCGGAAGAATTTACTTCTTATAACGATTATGATGCGAAGGTGAACGAAAGGCAAATAGGAGGCATGCGATTTTTTCTCTCTCTCAAGGACCTTAATTAGAATTATCTTGAATAACTTGTATCGAACTTTGTTGGACTTATATTAAAGATAAAAATCTAATATGATTTGAAATTCCAGATTGCCTCTATTTGAGTCTAACTTTGGGAAAATTTAGAGCAATATTATTTTTGTTTTAAATCTTCTTCTGGATTGAGGCAAAAATTTTTACTCTGACTTCAGTGCGTTAGCAACTACAGGAAAACTTCCTGTCTGCGTGGTGTCGAAAAGTTACGTGAGGCACATATTACTAGTTAAACTCTACGCTATGTAGCTCATTTCCATATTGATTCATATTGATCCCTGCGGTCCAGGTGGGATTGAGTAATGCTTCGTCCGAGATTGAAAAGGACCAGAAAACTCGTCCACCGATGAAGGGTCCGGATTCTTCCGCCAGAAAAGGCTGACTCACTGATGCCGATAATATCAGCATCATCGTGCGAATGGGCACTTTCGTGCAGTGGCACTTACTTCTGGTTTTTCCTTGTTTGCACATATATTGAGGAAAATGGTTGGGTGCACACAATTCTCGCTCATCTGTCAACGCCGGCCATTGGTTCTCACTTGAGCTAAAATCGTGTCCGTTCTTCGCAGACGATTGGAAAGGAGGCGATGAAAGGTTGGACCGAGGAGAGAACACTTTGCTTCGGAGTGGAAAATTTCGTGATTGATTGTGGTAGCTCGGGCAAAGGACTGCTTATCTAAAATGTAACGATTGCCATCAAAAAGTCACAAAGTTAGATGGGAGGGTTCCACTGTCCATCTGGGAATTTGATGAAACGACAAACAAATTGTGTCAGATGGAAAGTTCGGTTTTTACCATTTCAGTGACACTGCTAGGATGAATAATGGAAAAATTTATTCGAATCTGATGGATTTTTTTTAAATTAAGACACGGTCGCTATTTGGGAACACTGAATGATTAGAATTGTTTTTCATCATTCAATCTCATCCTGCTTATCAGTAACTTAAACCCAACGTCTGTCCCGTCACTAAAGTTTAAAATAATACGAAAATTAATCCTGGGCGGTGTTGCTAAGTTCAAAACAACAGTCAACCATCGATAAAATTGGGAAAAGTTTAATTACAACCAATCAACCGCAGAGAGCTGTGTTTGTCGCTTCAGCGCGCTTAACTCGCACATTTTTCCTGGTCCATGCAAAAGTTGGTAATGGTATTTGACAAGCGGCAAAGCGTAATGAAAAGCGACGAGAACGGATATCAGGGCCAGCTGTCTTGTCATCAAAATAATAATAGTCATCGTATCTGGCAGCTGGCCAAATGATCGAAGCATTTTGCGGAATCCATGGGCGCTAGTTAGCTAGACCGGGATGAGCTTAATATCGTTAGTGTCGCTTTTATTGTTGTTTCCTGCCCTTTAACAGTTTGAGGTTGACGGAGTTCAAAGATGTTTAATTAAACGTGACAATATGTTTTCGGTTTGATTCCCGGTTGAATTATGTAACATTTTACCATGAATACTTTACTTAACCATAAAGTTTACTCGATCCAGCGAAAATAATACTTCAACCGCGTTGTGCGTTTTCTTTGTTTCGATTATACAGAGGGGTCTCGTACACCCAAACCTCCGTTTACGAACACTTTTTTTACGTTTCCTCTTTTTACGTAACTCTTTTTACGAACCAAATCCCAAATAACGTAATCTTTTTTTACGAACCAACTTCGTAAAAAGAGGTTTTTGCATCCGATGAAAACAATTTCCGGCCCCATGGAAATTACTACAATATGGGTATTTTCGAAACGGAATTGAAGAGTAGATGACGGAAAACGATGTTTGAAGTGGTTCGAAAAGAAAATCCAAGATGACGACTTCCGGTTTATCGATATTGAATAAAAACCCTTACAATATGGGTATTTTCGGAACGGGTTTTATGAGTATATACCGGGAAATTATGTTTGGAAGCGCTTCAAAAATGGTGAGTTCAGTTGTATCGGTATTCTTTGACGATCATTACGATATGATTATATATCGTTTAAAAAAAGTTATGCTTCTGACAAATCATTATTGTTTGAATATTGTACTATATTTTCGAAATGACCATAACAAGTAGACGTCTGAACAGCTATAATAATTTTATATTGTTATAGTTATATTGTATGCTTTCAATATTTTATTGAGTGTTTGGACATGCGTGGAGTATCGTGATGTCAGATCTCAACTAATAAATTCTTTGAGTACCCAAGGTAGACTATCCAATGTTCCAGTTCGAGACATTCTTGCTTGTCGTGACCTTTCATACATGAAACTTATTTATCATTTCATAAAGAAAATTGGAGTTTCAATTTAATAAAGGCCCCTTTTAAGACTTAGTTCTGATTCCAGCTGCGTCCATGAGTTCAACCAATAGCTAAATTAGAATAAAAATTATGTAATGATACAAACAAACTCGAAACAGTTTATGAAATTATCAACAAAATGTCTGAAAATATCAGCTTATTTTATAATTTATAAAAGTTAATCGTTTGGTTCAAATAATATTTCCGAGTAGATTTCATAATTAATGACGAGTTACCTAAGATGATGTTTAAGTAATAAGAGGAATATGTTTTAATAAATTCAAATCGTTGTGACTATGTTAGAATTCAATTAGGATAAGAATTTTATGTAAAAGTGATGCTACGGCGAAGAAAAACTTATGTAAACTGCCTTAAGAAATAAACGTATTCATGGAAAAAAAAATATTTTATTGAACAACTGGAAATCTCAATCTAATATTTGGAAGCAACCACAAACATTAAAATTTGGTTTCAAATCAATGACCGTGTTCTCATTTTTTTTTACTTTCTGTGTTACACTTATAATCTCAGTTGTTTTAGTGTACGTGATAAAGTCGAAAAAAGTACTGTTACTCTCATCACGACACACTTGTTTTTATTTAAACTTGTCAAAATCTCATGTCAACTGACCCGTCGGAATATGATTTAACATTTTGTAAGCCATTGAGAGAAAGGGATATTATTTGGCTCAAGCGGTAAGAGTCCGTTAGACAACCACATGACACTGAATTTCTAACATTTCCAGAAATAAATAGCAGATAAACTGGCAGGATCGACATTCCCTGAATCGGATGAAACAATGTACACCTCTTCAGTATGACAATCTCTTCTTCCTGATAAAGGAACCTTTTCGACTCAATATTAATTTTTAGAATGTCGAAATTTAAATCCGTAACTAACCACTTCAAACATCGTTTTCCGTCAACTACTCATCAATCCCGTTCCGAAAATATCCACATTGTAAAGGTTTTTAAGGAATATCGACAAACCGGAAGTCGTCATCTTGGATTTTCAAACCATTTTAAACATCGTTTTCCGTAAACTACTCTTCAATTCCTGTTCGAAACCACCCACATTGTAAGGGTTTTTAGGAATATTGATAAACCGGAAGTCGCCATCTTGGATTTCCAAACCACTTCAAACATCGTTTTCCGTCAACTACTCATCAATCCCGTTCCGAAAATACTCACATTGTAAGGATGTTTAAGGAATATCGATAAACCGGAAGTCGCCGTCTTGGGTTTTGAACCGACCCCAAACATCATTTTCTTGCACCCACTTATCACATCCGTTCCGAAAATGGCCATGTGATTCGGGGTTTCCACATTCATTACACAAAACTTTTTTTACGAAATAAATTCCAAATAACGTACCCTTTTTTACGAACCAAATCTCAAATAATGTAAACTTTTTTACGAACCAAATCCCAAATAACGTAAACTTTTTTTACGAACTACCTCCATTTACGAACCCCCGTTTAGTTCGTAAATAGAGGTTTCGGTGTATAGCGCAGTTCACTGGGGGCGTGAAAAGCGAATCCGCGATAAACGGGATTTCGACTGATTGGGGCTGTGAACGGTTATCTCGCTTCGGTTGACAGATACAGCTATACAATCTTCAGGAAACTTGTTGTAGATACTTGGATCAACAATTTAGTGTAGTTTGACAAACAACTGCTCCGTCAGGGCGCATTGAAAAGAGCATGAAATAATTCATATGTTTACAATAGAAAAAAACAGTTTGAACATATTTGAAATATCGCGAATATCTTAGCATCTGGAATCTTCAAACAACATTTCGTGAGACTCACAGTTTATTAACAAGTTAAAAGTATATTTCGGAATCACTCCATCAGATGAAATTGCTGTGGTACAAATTTCAACATCAAAATTATGCTCTAGTGGGAAAGCTTAAAGATTTAGAGCGACTTTGTCTTCTATAAAAATGTTCAGAATGTAGCGGTCTATATTATGAAAATCATCTTTGTTCACGTTTCACCTTCGGCTCATCAGTGATTAAAGCAGTTCAAATTGAACTGTCATCTCCGCCTAACAGTACAATTTAAATTTCATATTAGTTAGAAACTCACCCACCCAGTGGAGCTAGTGGGATCACAATTTTGACAAAGAAAATTGATTCTATTATATCTTTACTATTTGATGAGGTAGAATGTTCGTGTTTTCGGAAAGCGGAGCCCAAAACCGATCAAATAGTGTAAACAGTAGTTAAAATCTCTCTCATTGGTAACCCTAGTGTGCAATTCAGGGTTGGAAATTACTACATCTCAAGATAATGTTGACTTATTAAAATGATTATTTCGAGAGGGTGTTTTAGGGTTTTGATAACCATTAATGAATGAGTTTTTATTATATCTACAAGGTGGTTTTCTGAAACTAAAAATCAGACTTGTTTTTTCAATAAGTTGGTGACAACAAATTAAAAACTGGTTTACTAGAAGGCGCTAGTAAACATTACGGTACACAAGCTCCACCTGGTAGAGTGATTGCTTTTAAATACATTTATGTTATGCGTATAATTTATGTTTTTGCACAGAAACTGGTTCAGGACCACCACCTTTCCAAATAATCAAAATCTTTACGCGTGATTCAACTTTTTGGTTTTGAAAGCAATATATTTTTTAATGCTTTTTTCAATACGGTTCTGGTGAGACAGTTCTCAACAAATTTTAAATAAAATGACAGTCTCCACAAACACAACAAACTCCCCGAAGAGAGTACGGTTCTATGTTATACTCAATTTTAAGGAGTTTTCAAGAAATGTTGATGAATCGGAGGTCTCTAAAAAATAAAATTAAAAAAAACCATACATATAACGTTTTAAAATATGTACTTATCATTATATCTAGCAATACAAATAATCAGAACTTTAATATAAAGTTCGAGTTCCACTCTCTCAAGTCTCTCAGATTTCAGATGTCGATAGCTTATTCATGTTAATACTCTAGTAGCTTACTAGTGCCTTCTAGGAAAACAGCTTTCGATTTTCCAACCTTGAATTGCACACTTTTCCAACCTTGAATTGCGCACTATGAATTTGCAACCTTGAATTGCACATTAGCGCCACCAATTGGAGAATTTTCAGATACTGTTTACAATACTTGATCTGTTTTGAACTCCGGAACATTCTTTGCGAAAACACCAACATTCTATATCATCAGGGTTTAGAGATATCACACGGGACATTCGGAACCAATTTCCGGATCCAGTACTAGTACTAGCCAGAGTAACATCGACTAACATAATCCAAAAATTGAAATAGTTTTTAGATCGTTTTTGTTGATTTAATACCTTTTGCGTCTGGATGAAATACCAGTGAAAGAGGCTATAACACATTTTATTTGATGTTTTTTAGTGAAAATCGGTCAAGCCGTTTTGGAGAAATTAGGTTCCTCATCGTTATTGACAAGGTCAGAAACTGAGATTCGGTCTTACGGAAGTATTTTTGGCTGACAACAAACCAGACCATTTAAATAGAAGAATTCACTGACTAGTTTAATAGAACTCACTCTTTTTTATATCAATAGCCCTGAATTTTTCTCACTCATCAAAGCAGTCTTGGCATTACATTCCTTTTGTGGAATTTCTGTTTCAACAGACTTCGCAGCCGATTCATATAGCGTACAGAATCATTGCATGGCTAGTACTATGGATTCTACTGACGCTAAGAATCCTTCCAGATCGGGGCTCGAACATACGACAACTGGCTTGTAAGAACCAATTCCATTGAACACCAATTTGAACCGCCAACCCGGGACCACTCATCACTAATGGTGATTCAATAGTTCAACACTTGTTCAGGAACCGGATGAAATACTTAAGTTTAACTGGAAGTTTTTATACTCTAAAAGTTGGATTAATTACACTGTGCAGCAAAAACCGTTTTTTCAATACACCCATGAAGTGACATAGTGAAAGTTTTAGATATTGTCAAATATTGTATAAGATTATTTTTGCTATAATTTTTGTAAACTCCAAATTCTATTTATTTAAAAAACGCTTTTTTCAGTTTTTATGCGTTAATTTGTATGAATATCTCAGCCATTTTTTTTGATTTTTAATACCTAATAGGCTTTTAGCAAGACATTACTAGGACTCTAAAAAGACGTATACAAATTTCTTGTTTAAACTATCTAAATCAATGTGAGTTCCCATCGAGTAAAACGAGAAAAAGTACTATTTATTTTTTAACTCCAACCATTATTTATTGCCGAGTTCAACCATGTATTCTTCTATTTCATTGGTATTCAGAGAGTGTATTTATTGAGGAACAAGTTGATGTATCATTTGTCAAAATTGGACAAAATTTGCGAAAGTTATGCTAGTTTCTCGTTAATAGAAAATACAGCCTAGCGGTTGTACGACTTTCTCCCGAAAACCATTTCCCAGAAAATAAAGCAACGAAGCGTTATTCCCAGAATGTACCGTTCTCCAGAAAACCATATTCACGAAGATACTAATTAGTAGAAAGATATACAACATAATGTACCATTCCCCAGAATGCCAGAATCACCCAGAAGAGGTAAATACTTAGAAACTGTTCCCCCAAAATGGGAAATAATACAGAAACAACATAGGAAAAGATATTTTATCAGAAAAGCATCTACTAGAATCAGACGCGTATACATAGGGGGGGGGGGGGCGGTTTATGGGTTCAAACTCAAATATAGCTTCTTTAAATTGGGTATCTATAGTGTTGTACTTCATTACAATTGAAGCAATTTTCGTATTCCAAAAAATGGGTCTTTATTCATCCAATTCAAAGTACAAAGTGAAAATTCTATACACTGAAGTCTTTTTTTATGCGAGTTTACGTGCCGCATAAAAAAAAACCGCATAACTCTGTAAATTCGCATAAAATAAGTCGCATAAAAAACCGCATATGAAAGACCTTTGTGTATCCTGTTTCTACCTTGTTGCTAGGGTTAGCTATGGTAAGTCCAAAGGTTGTCTCAACAAACAACAAATGTAGTCACTTGATATGTTAGTGGCCAACATTCCTCCTTCGTTATTTTTAGAATACCAGAAAAGGTTCAAGTCTTGATGGCATTTGGATCATACGTTTCGGTCGGCTTGTATTTGGTTCCTGATTAGTATACGACTGAGCAATCGGCTGTTTCGTTTCGTTCAGATTGGAACCAGAAGCTCCTAAGTCAGGCTGAACTGAATCATCGTGATTTGGTTCGTCTTCGGATTCAGGATTTTCTTCAGGTACTTGAGGCACTGGAATCGGGGTAACTTGCAATCCTAACTCAACGACGGAAATGATGAGTGGAGAATTTTTTTGAGATTCGTCTTCTTGCTTACTATAGCGATGCTTAATTTGATTTGCATGTGATCTGATGAGTTTCCTTCTCCTATGCCAGTCATTCAGAAGAACGTTAAAGTCTACTTCGCCGATAGCTGCAATGATAACCCCAGGAGCCCATTCCCATTTTGAGTTACTTTGGTAGACCTTCGCATAAACTTTGTTACCTGCTTGTAAGGTCCGAAGTACTGCACCATGCCTGCGGTACTTCGGTCTATTGTACGTGTACTAACAATAGATTGTTTGGATACATTGTTTAATTTACTTATCGTCTTATGTTACTTTGAATCTTCTAGTCATAAAGAGTAGTAAACAGCACACTATTATTTTATATAAGTTTCTTATTGAATGCTAACACAACATTATGTTCGTCATAGATTTCTGGGGGGCAGCGCCCCCGCAGAAATCACCTCTGTCTAGTGGCGGGCGTTTGCCCGGATTACCCAAAGCAAGAGGCTATCCCTCAGTTAAGTCCGAACGAGCGGTAGCGGGGTCGGACAGCAGGTCATTAAAAACGATGAGGCGTAGCCTCATTAGACCTTTCAAAATCGCAATAAACTAGAACAAATTCTATTAAGCAGCATGTTGATCTGTTATGCCATATGATCAGTATGCCAAATAACCATTATGCCAAACGGCATTATACTAATAACAATATTCTAGCGACTAATGCCTTCGGGTATATGGTTTTCTGGACTTTGGTACAATCTGGGATTTTTTTTCTGGATTTTATTGCTTTCTAGAGTTTGTATTTCTGGAGAATAGTACTTTCTGGGCAACGAATTTCTGGAAAAAAAGCTTCTGTTTTTTATGTTCTGGAGAATAGTTTTCGGGGAAATGTTATAGAACCTAGCCTAGCATGTGCATTGGGGAGCCATGATAATTGATCATCTCTGATTTCGTAAAACGGTAGTGTTTAAAAAAAGTACCTCAAAAAAGATCCTAAGCATTGTTATTTTCGATTTTGAAAAGTTTCCCTGAATAACCATATATTTATGCGTCAAATCTGAAAAAAACGTGATTAATCCACCTAGCAGTGAGATGATACCTTTTTTTATCAATGCGCATGTGTTTTTGCATGGATATTCTTAGGTGTTTTAGTTCTCATGACATTATTTTAACTATCGTCGTTTTAAACGACAAATTGAGATTTTAGTCACTCATTACCATGTAATGCCGAAACTGCAAAACATATCGAATTTCAATCTTAGCGTGCGACAATCGATTGAACATTCCATGAGATGTCGAAGTAAGTTCCACTTTAGAGTTTTTCGTCATTATTTATGGTACTTCCAGAGCCGGTATTCAGGAATTAGCATAGCCCAAAATGATTCGAATGGCCATAAATTATTACGCCAAACAATTTACATGAAATTTATAAACTCATCATCTGTAATTCCAGAATCGGATAAAATTCACCAATTTTGTATGGGACCTTAAGTCCTGTAATATTTGTTTTTGAAGTTCGATTTGGTCTTTTTTGAGAAAATGATTGAGCTTTGAGAATCGATTGGATACTGAAACCGGAATTCTAAAATCGGTGTAGCCGAAATCAGTTAAATTCACCTGAGCAGTGTGTAGACATCTTTGAGAAATTGTAGTGCGAATTAAAATTTGGGGGTACATTCCGAATCCAAAAACGAATACCGCTCAAACTGAAATAAATTTATTTGGTAATCGACTATCCAAATCTGCAAACCCGATAAACCTGATTAATTTATGTGAAATGGACATTTTTATACTAATCACCCTGCATTTTCTAAACCAGAAGTCGGATCTGACTAAAAAGTAAGAGATTTCACAGGATTTTAAGACCTCTCATTTGAATCATAGATGATTCTTAGATTTCATTTGAATCTTAGATCGGTTCAGCCATCTACGGGAAAAATTAATTGCATTATTTTAATTTCGTTTCACATATCATCCTGTGGTTCCGCAATCAGAAGTCGGATCCAAACGTAATTCAGGAACCTTGTTTAGGAGTACACGACTTTTCATATGAATCTGAGTTTGTAGAAAACGGTTTAACCATCTCCGAGAAAATTGAGTGAAATTATTTGTCACACACGCATTTGCTGATCTCGACGAACTGAGTCGTATGGTATATGGAAGTCATGTTCTTCCAGCATTTATTGCTGTAAATAGTTTAAATCAATATAATTATGGAATTACTTCCAACTCGATAATGCTGGTATCATCTGGTTTACATATGCCATATTCGAAAGATTATGTTGCCAAAAATGAACCGTGCTAAAATTGGTCCGAGGCAAATTGTCATAAAAAAGGATGCTGTACACAGTCTTTTTGGTACTTAGAAACAATTATATGTAACAGTCTAAAAAATCGTGTTTCATGTTGCTCCCAAGCATTGCTTTTTCATACAGCGCTCAAAATTTCTTCTACTGGAATAAGGCTTACACAAAAATATCGATATCTCCGTTAAAAATGGACGGATTTTAACAATCTATGGCTTGTTGGATAGGTATTACCGTGCGGAATCTAAGTCTGAAAACATTTTCTGTTTTCAAGGCCAATTGTGACAGATAATGTCAAAAAACTGAAAATTTAGACATAAAACTTCGTATAACTCAAAAAGTAAACATCCGATCTCAAAACCATTCAATAGCGTTTTGGGTGACGGGGAGACCTTTCATTTGCAACTAATTTGATCAAAATCGGTCCAGCCATCTCTGAGATCTCGACCTCTTAGTTGACAACACACATACAGACACACACACACATACACACAGACATTTGCTCAGTTCGTCGAGCTGAATCGATTGGTATATGACATTCGGCCCTCCGGGCCTCGGAAAATTTTTCGAAAGTTTGAGCGAATTCTATACCTATTTTTTATATATATAAAAAAAGGTAAAAAAACTTTTTTATAACAAAACTATTGTTATGCTTAACTCGACTTGACTTTGTACACTAAAGTCTTTTTTACGCAGGGGATACTTACCGTGTAAAAAAACCGCGCAGCTTCGGAAATCTTCTTGAAAAAAACTTCAAAAGTGAAATTTTGTATGAAACGTCCAGGTCTGGTACAATCTCAGAAAAATTTTTTTTGAAAAAAATTGACTCTATGAAAAATATTGGGATTTCCGAAATCGAAAACTTTTGTTTGATGCCAAATGTCTTATTAATGGATGAATCGTCCAGATCTAGTGTAATCTAAAAAAAAATGTTTTCAAGAAATCAAAAATTTTCAGTGTCAGAGTGTTCGGGATAACACCAGATCTCGACGTTTCATGCATTTCTGAGACAAAAGAAGAAAACCGGATAACTTTGAAAATTCGCGTTAAAAAAAAACGCGTTACTACGGAAATCCGGATAAAAAACGCATAATAAAAAAATGCGTTGAAAAAACCCTCAGTGTACTTAATTATTTCATCGTATTAATGAAAAATATTCATAACTTATATCCTATTTTTCGTCATCATTCGTTAGCAGTAGCGTTTTATTCGTTAGCAATAGCGAAATAGTAAAGATTTTTTAGTGGCAATAAATGGGATTCATTTTATTTTAAAGTGATTTAGGTCATTCGTACAAGCGCTCGAACGTTTCGAATTTCCTAATTCGGCCCCTGATTAGCAACTTCCATATTAAAAATATGTCATACTAAAATAATCTCTGTTTCAAAACCATTGCTAGAACAGAAGAGAGTGTTTTCAAAATCATTTTCCCTGCTGTAGAATTACCGAATACGGCGTAATTCAATGTAACATACGTCCAAACAACAATACAATATGTGCGGGTGTTGATGAGTCTGTTTCCTTTCCGGCATACCTCTTTGAATCTTGCAGTATTGCCAAAACGAATCACAGCGGATTCCGGGGAGATCAAATGCAATCACATATTCAAAGGTGATGGGAAACATCCGTTCGCTCCGACTTCTGACTTTGATTTGATTTCGTAAAACGGGTGAATGTTTCCAGAAAACCCGTCAGAACATAGCTCCGAGTTGGGAAGTTTCGAAAATACAATTCACCATTATATTCGTAAAGAGAGAGAGAGACGGGTTTTGTCTATTCGATTGCTGTTTGGATTTATTCATGAGCTTTTATGCTTCTCTACTTCGATGCTTTGTTTAGTTAAATCCTCGACGGAACATGTAAATTTTTATCGTAGGCGTTCGTATGAACAACGTTGTCATGAAAATTTTCCCTTGCAGTGAAATGTATGACATCTTTTCGAAAATTGTGCATTCAGTGACAATATGATGATTGGAGTGTACAGATTTTGTTAGGTTTGTAGTATTCTGTGTTCAAATGTTTAGGAATGTTGTATAATATTTTTATAAACCCAAAACATAGATACAAGTTATTCATAATTTTTTAAATCATATTTTAATTAAAGCAATGCGACGTGCTCTCAGCCATCCTCCGATGAGAGCGCACTCTACCGTGACAGTAGAGCAGACAGCAGCCACCAGTACTACTTCTTATCATCCTTAGCAAACATGCGGAAACCCACTAATGAACAGCTTGCGTCCAGCCAACCAACCAGACTAACGACTGTTATTATTTACACATTTGGTTCAGATCAACAAACCGATGTTTCCACGGTACAACCAGGTCAACAAACACGTCCCGGATGTGTTCAAATTTTCGGTCCTTTCTCGGTTCCGATTCGTCCGATCGATCATTTGCCGGAGCAACCACGAAGGACCAGTTGTCCCAGACAAAAGCGCGACGTTCCAACAATGGAATGTCAATATTAAGCTGATGTTTCCTACTCTCCCTAACGTTTCTCATGTTTCCGTTTCGTCCCATCAATAAAAATAACGAAGTCCTCGGTAGCAACAGCAAACGGTGGTGGGTCGTAATCCAGAGGAGTGGGAGGGAGCGGGGTCGAATTGCAAACCTGCAATTCGTGTCGATCTTTTGAAATGGAAATAAATACAGGCAGACGGGCAAAAAATGGCAGCCACAAGAAAAAAATTGGCAGACCACAAGAAATGTTCAAGTGAACGAAAAGTACTGCGATTAGTCTTGGCGAAAGATAATAGCAGAGATTTTCGTTGTTGATAAACTTGTGAGTGTGTTTGTGTAAGATATTGAATTGTGATCGTTTACCAAAAAAAAAACAAATATTTGTGTCAGCAAGAAATTTATCCATCTAACCCGTGATGGGCAGTTGTGTGTATGAAGGCCGAGGAAAGGGCAACGGTAGTACTTACCTATTTTTGGTCCGATGTCCTTTGTTTTAGGTTGGTTCATACGGCGAGCCATTTGACCCGAACCAGGCATGCCCATGGCACCCGGTTGCCCTGTGGGTGGTTGATTTTTTTTGTGCGGATTTCGATTCGATGTTTTTTTTATATTGGATTAAACGAAGCCACGCGAAAGCACGGTGAATAGCAGGTCGTTAGTTTGGGCATGGTTAGTGATGAAGATGAATGATGAAAAACAGAGTTGAAAAGAGAAAGCAAAGTATGAAATTTTGTAGTTCAAACAAGGTAGAAATTTTTATTATTCCCGGAAATAACTTAACAGTTGACGTTAATTGCAGACTGTATGGACCTGACTGGTAATTAAAGCGTAAAAAAATATGTGATATATTTTCATATTCACCTGTAACCCTCGGAGCCCTAAGTTGTTCAACGGGCAGCACCCGTCGGCGCTTTTTCGGTAGCTTCGCCCTCGCTTGGGTATGCGAATAGTACATGGCAAAATTGCTTACGATAACCGGTACCGGAAGCGCGATTGTCAGCACACCTGCCAACGCACACAAGGCACCTACAAACATTCCGATGTAGGTTTTCGGGGCCATGTCGCCGTAGCCCACCGTGGTCATCGTGACCAGAGCCCACCACAGTCCCAGCGGAATGCTGTTGAAGTCGTTGTGCGGATTCGCCTGGATTCGTTCCGCGTAGTACACTAGGCTGGCAAATATCACGATGCCCAAGACTAGGAAAAACACCAGCAGTGTTAGCTCCTTGGCAGAGGCCCGAAATGTCTGAATTAGGATCTTCAAGCCGGATGAGTGTCGAGTCAGCTTGAAAAGTCTCATGATGCGGATAATGGAGAAGAACTCCAGGATGTCGGCATTCTCGAGATGGGAGGCAAACTTCTGTAGCACCAGATCTACGTAGAAGCTCAACGTAGCGATGTAATCAATAATATTTACAGATGAGGTGATGAATTCGCACTTGTGTGGGGATGAAATGAAGCGAACCTGGAAGGATAAAATTGCTTGTTACTCTTGAGATTTGTGGTTTATCGTCATGACCGGTAACCGTCAAAAACTTCATTTGATATTTTTTCCATAACCCAACACGAAAAATATTACAAATGTTTGAACATAAAAAAGCGAGAGTGAAAGCTTTTGGAAAAAATGTCAACTCAAAACCACGGATTGAACTGGCAACCTTAATCGTGAATTCTGTTCTCTGCCATTGCTCTCTCAGAGTCAGGTTTCAGGGAAGCTCAATGACAGAGCAGTTCCACGATTTTAAGAAACTTGATGCTTCTGCGTTCTTTCATGTTTTTATTTTGGAATGGTTGGTTCACATTTTGTTGTACTTGACAGAATAAATATAAGATAATTCTTTAAATAAAATTTTTATGACACAATGAATATACACAAAACGAATGAATTTGAAAACAGAAATTTGTTTGTTTTGAGATGCTTTTAAATGATTTTTTGGAGTTTGGCAGGGTTCTAATGCGACTTTTCGAAGTTAGGCTTTTTTACGAATTTTTTTTTAAATTTCAAATATCTTTGAAGTGCATGTATCGTGGAGATTTCATGTTTATCAAGATGTAAAAAATTAACAATCAGTGCAGTTCGTATCCCTAACCGAAGAAAAAAGTAAATCCAGTATTGAAAACTCTGAATAAAGTATTGTAATTTTGAAAAAGTCCCGGATTGGCGGTTCAATGCATAGGACGCTGGTCTTACAAGCCAGTTGTCGTATGTTCGAGCCCCGACCTGGAAGGATTCTTAGTGTCAGTAGGATCCATAGTACTAGCCATGCAATGATTCTGTACGCTAAGAATCGGCTGCGAAGTCTGTTGAAACAGACAGGCCAAATTTCACAAAAGGAATGTAATGCCAAGACTTTGACTTTGAATATTGAAAGTATCTCATAGTTGCTTTAATATCACAAATGTTTTCTTCATCTGTTATTGCGAAAGAAGCTTTTTTATTATGTAAACAACCGTTCGTGGGCATACGATTTTGAGACAAGGAACGATAAGATATTTCCCTTGAAAAAGGCCATAAACAGTGGTCAAAACGTCGGGCAGTATATAACAGCTGTTTTTATTTAACAGACCGCTAAAGCCGCAACCATAATTATTGCAAAATACCTGTACGGTCGATTAATAATTTTTCATATTTAAACCTGCTGATTTTTTCTGTAATCAATAACTGCACCAACACTAAGATCCTTTTTTGAACGCTATTCTGAGATCATTTCTATCTTTTTAAATATTTTAGAATCTTCTAAAATGTTGCAGTTGATTTTTGAAGAGTAGTAAATTTCGAGAATGATAATAGAAAATTGTGAAAGATTCCAAACATTTACAAAATCGTTTAGGGATTAACCTTATTTTGTGCTAGGGCATATAACCAATATCGTCTTAGCTTAGCGATTCAAATTGAATCTAAGATGAAACGTAACGATAGTGATTTACAAAATATTCCAGAAAATAGCAGAAGTTTGAAATAAATTTCCGAAGATCTCAAAAAGTTGCTTAAGATTATTAGGAACTTAGTAAATATATGTTGATTCTGAATTTAGTAGATTTTTAGATGCCATAATTCAAAAACTTTCTGTAGTGTTTATTAGTTTTCAATAATACCAATAATTGATTGCAGATAGCATATTGATTCGACAGCTTATTAGGAGATTCAGAGCAATTTCAAAAGTGGTTTTAGAATTTTTTCAAATATATGCAAACGTAAATAATTTCATGGTATTTAATAAAATTTGAAATTTTTCGGAATACCTCTTAAATTTCAATATATTTCTATACGGCTTGATGATGATTCTAATAATAAAGAATATTTTAGAATGCACCAAAAGATTGCAACAAACCATAGAATGAAGAATGAATTTATGTATTATCAGTAGATTCAAAATTGTTTAAGATAAAGAGTCCAGAATATTCCAATGATGTAGAAAGTTTAGGAATACACAATGATAATGTAGATAACTCCTGGATATTTCAGAAATCTGAAGGAATGTTTCGTAAATTTGTAAAGATCTATGAGCTCTTCGAGTTTAGAAAAAAATAAATTTAAAAAGAATTCACTTGGTAGAAAGATTTCAAAAGGTTTCAGAAGATTTCAGAAGATTTCAGAAGATTTCAGAAGATTTCAGAAGATTTCAGAAGATTTCAGAAGATTTCAGAAGATTTCAGAAGATTTCAGAAGATTTCAGAAGATTTCAGAAGATTTCAGAAGATTTCAGAAGATTTCAGAAGATTTCAGAAGATTTCAGAAGATTTCAGAAGATTTCAGAAGATTTCAGAAGATTTCAGAAGATTTCAGAAGATTTCAGAAGATTTCAAAAAATTTCAGAAGATTTCAGAAGATTTTCAAAAATTTCGAAA
This sequence comes from Malaya genurostris, assembly GCF_030247185.1. Lineage (NCBI taxonomy): Eukaryota > Metazoa > Arthropoda > Insecta > Diptera > Culicidae > Malaya > Malaya genurostris. The sequence continues at coordinate 325,491,738 of NC_080571.1, forward strand.
ATCACGAAGATTTCCCAAGATTTCCGATGATTTTTGAAGACTTTTGAAGATTTTCAAAGACTTCCAAAGATTCCCGAAGACTTCTGAAGATTTTCAAAGATTTCCAAAGATTCCCGAAGATTTCCGAATGTATTAGAAGATTTCAGAACAGTTGCTTGAAGAAATGTTCAAATCACATCAGAAGATTTTAGAAAATTTTGAAGATTTCAGAAGAATTCTTATAATTTCAAGGCAGTTTCAATGTAGATAATATCAGAAGATTACTGATGGATTTTGGTTCGAAGACATTATAGTACTTTCCTGAAATCTCAAGAAAGCTTGAAAAGATAACATTGCAGCAAAAGCGTAGAAGAAAATTTTTTGGATGCATTGAATCTATCGAGATAATTAAAAAAATGTAATTTGATTTTTGGGAAAAATGAGTTCTGATGAGATTTTATTAAATACAATTTCAGGAAATTCCCGAAATGTATATGGACGTTGATTGCAAATATCGATGATTCGACGAAACATTTTTTTTAAGAAATTAGGATGGCTTCAGATCTTTAATTACACCAGACGAAACATTATAATCATAAATGCTTTTAGAGCGGTTGGAAGAATTCTAGAAATGTTGCTTGAACACTGAATGAATATTTAAATGCCTAGGGTCTGGAAAGTTTCTAACCATTGGGTAAATTTCTAAAAGCTTCTAAAACTATTTTGAATGAAACAAAAAGATCGAAAAATCAAAGGATTTTGATTAGGTCGTAGAGTAATACAGAAAAGGTAGATTTTAGTGCATTTCAGCATAAATTAATTGAATATTTTCTATTTAAAAAAATTCTAGATGATATTTTCAAATATTTAGACACTAGAGAGAGTGAAATAATTTTATCGATGAAATATGTTACGGGCAACATCGTTATTAGTACGACTTGAAATTTGAAGAAAGGTGTTCGTAATAGAAAAAAAAACTAGCTTAATTTCATTATAAATTATGACCGCCATGCGTTCCCGTTAGTTTTAAATTTTCCTTGTTTTGATCACAATTGAAACCTACCAAGATTTCTAGCGTGAACCATGCATTACAAACGCATTCGATGTAGAAGAACGCAACATGTGCATTCGTGTGATCCTTGTCCAGAACCCAGGCCGTGCTCCCGTTGGCAGTATTGACCGTCAGTTTCCGTATCACCGGTACGCGCATATCCGGGTGTGTTTTGAGGCAAAACGAGAGGATCGATACGCAGATGAAGAACACTGATATCACTCCGATTATCTAAACAAAAAAAAAACAAGGAACGATAGAAATCAGTGACGGTTGATTTCACTCAAGCAATTCGCAGGAGGAACCCACTTTGGCAGCATTCGAACTGTACGGTTCGTCGAATAATGACCACATCTGGGGCTTCATGTGCTGCCACCACGACACCGTTCCCTTGTAGTAGTCATCCTCGTAGCCGAACTTTCGAGCTAGTTCTTCTTCCGTTGGTTTCTCAGTGTCCAGGTCGAGTCGTTCCAATACGGCTAACGTCTCCTGGGTGTCACGATGCTGCGAAATGAATGATAAATGGTTAGAACTCATCAACGCTCAGCACAAATTTTCACATATTTCAAAGTTGATTTGGGTCGGAAATCGATTCGATTCAATTCGGAGCGACCGGCTCAGGGACAACCCGAAGAGAAGCTTTTATCGTTTCGGACAAACTGACCGAGAATTTAAATATTCATCGGACGGTCCCAATGCAATCATAAACTTACTGAGTTATTGGGCATCGAATAACGAGGTTATGTGGGAAGAAAGGAAATGCGTAAAATTTCGATAACAATTTTCGATTATAAAATTGAAGACTTCCAGTTCGTAAACGGATAAGAGTTAGTTCCGAGGCTTTGGTTTTTGTTTGGACGCATACTAATAGAAAACTGCTGCAACAAAGGTGATTCATTTTTTATGTTTCACTGCACTACAGACTTTTGTTTTTGTTTCGAAGTGATTTATCACTGAATGATTTCATAATTCATTTTTTCAGCTGATCAAAATCCGAATCCGGTTTTTTTCTGACAAATTAATTTTAAAACAATCACTGAAATAATCATTATATCCCAGAGATTTCTGAATCAACAATATATGTTCGGCGAGTTATTTGAATTGCAAACTTTTGATCTTATAAAAATAAGCGTTGACTAGCGAAAACGTTGCACAACTTCCATTCAACTCACGATCGATGTTCGATGACTAATTCTTGAATGTCAAGAGGCAAAATCTGTAATAAATGGTTTAGCAAGCAAAGCATAAAGCGAACACAACGCCGTGATATGTATAACTGGTTTCAGGCGCTGCTATTTAACATTGTAAAATGTTCCAATGTGGAGTTTCGGCGAAATACCAAACAATTAAAAGCGAGGATAAATAAACGTTCATCATTCATTTTCATTGTGGTTAATTATTACTGATTCAAGTGTGAGTTAACTCATAGCTGAATATACATATCGAATGTTAAAAACAAAATTCATGCATTAACACTCCTAATACCAAGCCTAAAAAAGTTACGCGAAGCACCAAGCCTCAAAAAAAGTTGGAACGGTAACTTTGAGCTACCATAGCTCAGTTGTTACTTGACCAATTTCGATAAATTTTTCACCCTCAAATTTTGTGAAGTTTGTAGATTATTTTAAGTATATCATTATTGGCAATCTTTTAGGAAAAACTAATGAAAATCAGATTTTTCCCGTTCCAAGTTTTTTTTCGAGCTCAAAACGTGCCCTATCTGCATTCATGCGCCACCTGCATCGCGAATCGGATATTGAGAACTTCAACTTTACCGAGTCATAACTTTGTTGTTAGTCAACCGATCTTCAAAATTTGTTCACCATTGGAAAGGTAATACTTCCAGAAATAAAATGCACTGAAAAACCCGAAAAGTAGGATTATCTACCCAAAGTTATAATGAAAACTGTAGATAGATGACCTAAGAAAAGATGAGACTTTTTACTATGATCGTAAATATCTCGAAATTCAAAGCGATGACCTATATATTTTTATACATCATTCGATTGCTAGTGATACCAGCTACAATTTTCGCTCAATTACCATTCCTACACAATCAGAAGAAAACATTGAGAAATCGATGAATTTATAAATATATATGAATTTTTCATTTTTTTCCACATGTTTGTATATAACTCGAAAATTAAAGCGATGACATGTACATTTTTTTGATTCAAAATATTGAAATCATTACCAGAAACAATGTATTGATGATCAAAATTATATATCCGTTCAAAGAATCTCAAGAAATTTGGTACAAATACAGAGAATTTGTGTTATTGGGAAAATTTTGCTAAACAACATGAAATCAAAACTTTTAAATTTTATGACATATATTTTTTTATTATTTTAGTTGAAAATTTAATATAAACAAAATTTACAAAAAAAAAACTGAAACTTGGATTTCACTGAAAATTTTAAAATTTTTAGTAAATAACCTAAAACTCTTAAAATATTTTTGTATTGGACAAACGATCTAAACAATTTTTATGCACAACACAAACGCATTTGATAACTACTAAAATTCTCATTTTGTTGTAGGTTTGCCGTAGAATCTCAAAAAATAGATAAAAGATCGGAAATTTTAAAATTTCCGAGTTAAATTGCATTGCACAGTGGTCCGGATCCACAATTTAGGGGGCTTTGTGGCTTAACCTTATACTTTAGAGCTATGATGTCTTCAAAACAAATGATCAGTGAAGATAAGCCATATATCGATTAGAGTACATGGTATTAGGGTGGCTCTTATTATTAAGGTGATCCGAAACTTATTTTCCGGATGCATTGAGATAGAGGACTGCATTTTTCGGCAAAACTGTAGATAAACTTATATCGAGCAGCTTTGCTGAGGACATCATAGTAGTATCTGCAATGGTTTTAGTGTTACAGCTATTTTTAAAGAGCAACTTAGGGTGTTCCTCAAAAAATCAGATTTTTGCCTTTCTCATATAGAAAGGTTATGCAATCACTGTGAAAACCGACTTTTGAACCGAGGCCCGGAGGGCCGAGTGTCATATACCATTCGACTCAGTTCGTCGAGTACGCAAAATGTCTGTGTGTGTATGTGTGTGTGTATGTGCGTATGTGTGTATGTAACGTTTTTTTGCACTAACTTTTCTCGGAGATGGCTGAACCGATTTTCACAAACTTAGATTCAAATGAAAGGTCGCGTGGTCCCATACAAAATTACTGAATATTATTTGGATCCGACTTTCGGTTCCGGAATTATGGGGTAAACTGTGCAAAAAATTGTGAAAATAAGTGCACTAACTTTTCTCAGAGATGGCTGAACCGATTTTCACAAACTTAGATTCAAATGAAAGGTCTTAAGGTCCCATACAAAATTCCTGAATATTGTCTGGATCCGACTTCTGTTTCGGGAGTTATGGGGTAAAATGTGCAAAAAAAAAAAGAAAATATGTGTTCTAACTTTTCTCATAGATGGCGCGACCGATTTTCACAAACTTAGGTTCAAATGAAAGGTCCTGTGGTCCTATGCGTTATTCCTGAATTTCATGCGGATCCAACTTCCGGATCCGGAAATATAGGGTAAAGTGTGTTGAAAATTGTATACCATCACTGAAAATGGGGAAAATCCTTAAAAAAAATTCTAAATCAACCTCAAATCTTTTCCAATTTGATGGTTTTTATCAGTAGACGGTCAAACAAATCTATTTCGGTTATTCTTTTAAAAATCGAAGAAAAATAATTTTGCATGAGAAAGACATCATTACACCACTAGGTGGATTAAAACAGGTTTTTGCTCTAGCATTTATATTTTTCTCTTTTCGTATAGGTATCTTTGAACATCTTTTAGAGTTTGTTAAAACCAATTTTTTAATGACTGGCGTGTTCAGGTAGCGTTTTCTGAACCGAAGTTATGAGCAAAACTTGTTCAAAAACAGGTTATTTTTAAACTGCTATATCTAACATTGAGGAAAACGAAAAAAAATCCATTTCTTGTATTTGACAAAAAATATTTTCGGGCATGTTTATAAAAAAAGGCGGAGGAGATATTTTTTAAAATTTTTTTAAATTATGTTCATACATTGGATTTTTTCATTGAAAAATATTCGTATCAGTCATTTATTAGCTTTATAAGGTATTTTTGTCTTCTAAAGTGTCAAATTAATTCAAGTGCATATTCGGGAAGAAATCGTTCTGCATTCTTCGGGGAATGCAGAATGGTGTCGCTTTTGTAAAATCTCTAACGCCTCTCGGTGGTTGGAGGTTTTATCAACCGTGCATTTTGGCACCTGCAGATCGTTCAGCATCATTTCGGGGATGCAGGACGACTTATTTCTTTATGTTTTGTGCTGTTTTCCCACCTCACCCAATTCTCAATTCCCTTCCATGTTCCTTTTATCCTTCCCTTCCCATCAGGAAGTTGATGAGAAGCTACGCAAGGCACGAATCTCCAAATAACTAGGGGAACATGCCACTTGAGCCAATTAGTTCTGATAACATAGGTGCAGGGTTTCATTCAGTAAAAAGCATTCAAACGAAGAGGTTGTTTTTCGAGACGAAGACAACTGTAAGCTGCGAATAGATTGGTTGGTTGGTGCTAATCGCAAAGGCTGCTGCAAAGCCAATATTCGGGGCGATTCCAGTTTCATAAGTGCCTGAAATAGTGGAACTCACTTCACTGAGAAATATGGCCTAACCGATTTGAGAACTGTTTCAATTTGTAGGTTACACTAGTTCATGCACTAGCTTTCATGTTTTTCAAAAATCAAACAAAACTGTTTGAAGAATACATTTTTATATGAGAATAAGAGAGATATGAGAAAGGCATCATTACACAACTAGGTGGATAAAAACAAGTTTTACTTAATTTCGTATGATTTTTGTGCTAAATTCCGAATTCTACTTTTTCTAAATTGTTTACTAATAGAAAATTCAAATAATTTTCGAATTCTATACATTCCGAAATAATTCTAAGTTTGTGATATTTAAATTCTAATATTCTATCGATTATAATTGAAGTCGTTTAGGATAGCGGAAAATTTAAGATATATTTTTTTGTTCTCAGTTGCTAGTAAAACAAAAATCAAGCAATATTTTTTTTTTAATTTTAGTTGGTTTCTTTGACCATGGGTTAGTATATAGAATTCGTATAAATTTACGCACTATTTCTTTTTGTAAAAAGCCATTGAAATAATTTAAAATTTTCGTGTTGTCACAAAATTTATTTTATTAATAGAAACAAATTCTACATCTCTTTGAAACAGATGAAATCAAAACGGATTCCAATATTTTCACTTTGATTTGCAGAAACGTTATACGCAATATATATCAGAAATTTTGAAATTTCCGATCTTCTACCGATTTTCTGAGATTTTACGGAAAACCTAAAACAAAAAAACCTAATTTTAGTAGTTAACAATTCCGTTTGGGTTGTGCATAAAAATTGTTTAGATCTTTTGTCCAATACAAAAACATTATTATTTTTAGAGTTTAGGTATATTTACCAAAATTTTTAAGATTTTCAGTGAAATCCAAGTTTCAGCTTTTTTGTAAATTTTGTTCATAATAAATTTCCAACTAAAATAATAAAAAAATATATGTCATAAAATTTCAAAGCTTTGATTTGTTTTTTTTTTGGCAAAATTTTCCCAATAATAGAAATTCTGTGTATTTGTACCAAATTTCTTGAGATTCTTTGAACGGATATATAATTTTGATCATCAATACATTGTTTCTGGTAATGATTCCAATATTCTGAATCAAAAAAATGTACATGTCATCGCTTTAATTTTTGAGTTATATACAAACATGTGAAAAAAAATGAAAAATTCATATACATTTATGAATTCATCGATTGTTTAATGTTTTCTTTTGATTGTGCAGGAAAGGTAGTTGAGCAAAAATTGTAGCTGGTATCACTAGCAATCGAATGATGTATAAAAATATATAGGTCATCGCTTTGAATTTCGAGATATTTACGATCATAGTAAAAAGTCTCATCTTTTCTTAGGTCATCTATCTACAGTTTTCATTATAACTTTGGGTAGACAACCCTATTTTTAGTTTTTTTCAGTGCATTGTATTTGTGGAAGTAGTACCTTTCCAATGGTGAAAAAATTTTGAAGATCGGTTGACTAACAACAAAGTTATGACTCGGTAAAGTTGAAGTATTCAATATTTTCTATGCGACGTTTATGCCAAAGGAAAGAAAATTGGAAAGCAGATAGGGCATATTAGGCGCGTGAAAAAAACTTGGAACGGGAAAAATCAAATTTTCATTGGTTTTCCTTTGCCAATCGTCTGCTACAAAGTTTTGGAATCAATCTACGAACTTCACAAAATTCGAGGGTGTAAAATTTATTGAGATTCGTTGAAAAACAGCTGAGCTATGACAGCTCAAAGTTACCGTTCCAACTTTTTTTGAGGCTTGGTATTTGGAGTGTTAAATATGTCGACGGTATTTGAATTTCAAACTTTTGACCTTATAAAAATGGGCGTTCGCTAGCGAAAACGTTGCATACGTTCCACACAATTCACGATCGATGTTGTATGACTAATTCTTCAAAGTTAAGTTTCCAAATTCATAATAAATGGTTCAGTAAGCGAACAGGCCCAAACATGTTGCGGGACAGCCATACAGCGAACGGAACACCCATTGTTCAGTATGACTGATATGCAGGTGACAAAATTGATGCATTAAATATGTCGACTGCCCACCTGGGTAAAGAGGAAGTTATTGGGTAAACCTGTAAAAACATTCTCAATCATATGCATGGAAATTAAAAACAAATGTTATCCTTTTCCGGATACTTTTTTCTGGTTAATAATTTCATTAATATCATATTATCCAGTTGAAACAAAAGAAATCCATCCAGATTGCTCTAGTGATCGACAATTATTAAAGTATCTATCAAACAAGCTCGAACTTATGTTCGCTATAAAGGTGACATTTTGCACTTGAGCGATTCCACTTGAATTCGAAGGTAGCTTTTTTTTACCTTTCTCATATAGAACTTTGATTGGATTAGTCAAAAAGTAGACTAGTAAAAGTGTTATATACAGATCTAATCAATTCGTTGAGTCTAGCAATATGTGTATGTGTGTGAAAAATAATCTCACTCACATATCTCAGAAATGGCCGAACCGTTTCGTACAAACTCTGATTCAAATGATTCCATACGAAATTTCTGAATTTTATCTGGTTCCGGAATAACCGGGCTGTTTTGCCGACCCTCGCTAGTAAGCCTGTAATCTACTGGTTTGTCCGGCTTACTCAAAGCTGTAGTTTTTTTTGTCTTAACCAAACGCGAGCACCCGTGAGCCCGCATTATTTATAGCGAAAATTTGAACACGAGAACAAGGATACAATCCTAAACACGCCTTGTTTACCCAGATTATTCGAGGCTATTTGAAATGCCTCAGCCCGATCCAAACAATTGACAATACCCGAATCAGACCGATGCGAAAAAAACCGTATTAGTCTATTTGTAGCCGGCTAACCGATAAGAACTAGAAATATTATTTGCCCTAACTAACAGATGAATCAGACTAAAGCGCCATTTACACTAGTCCGTGCCGTATCCGGAACGGGTCTGGACCGAATCCCGTCCGGGTTAGGCTTCAACTTTCTGTAATAAAGTTTCTCACGAGACCGTAACATGATGAAGGCTACTGTTGAGCCATTGATTGATATGATGGTATAAGTGACGCAAACGACAAAACGCGTTGTACCGATTTTCTCTGACTTGGGCTTGTTTGAAAGCTAATATTGGGCTATTGATCAAGTTCAAACATCAAATAGCTGTCGCTTTCGACTTTGAAGATATAATGGTATAAATGACGTAACCGACATAGTGCGTTGTTTTATTATCATTTTTTCTCAGAGATGGCTGAATCGATTTCAACAAGCTTAGGCTCGTTTGAAAGTTACTATTGAGCCATTGATCAAGTTCGAAGATCAAATAGCTGTCACTTTTGGTGTCGGAGATATAATGATAAGAGTGACGTAATCGACCAACTGCACTTTTCTCTTCGGCGCAAGTTTCTCGAAGATCGGGAGTCGTAATCTTATACACGCCAAAATCTTTCGACGATACCTGAGTCGAACTCGAAAGTCATAGACACGTTTGAAAGCTACTATTGCGTTATTTGAAAAGCTCACAACACGACCGTTCTGCACATAACTGTTATATGTACCTTATCATAAAAAAAGAACCGGAATTTTCATTTTGAAATTCCCGCGCTTGTCCAATCGGTAAACTTTTATTCTCTCAACGTTGACAACACTTTTATACACATTCTGTCAAATTTTGACGCATGTCGTACGATTAGTTTTTGTTTGGCGTCTATACAAAGAAGTTGAAAAATTTTCGTGTGGCGATTTTTATAATGGATGGTTTCGGCTCGCCTTCGAAGCGCCATTCGGTCGATTGTTGTGCGGTCTCGACGTCATATTCATAGATCCACACCTCATCACCAGTTATAATGCATTCGATGAATGGGGGGTCACTATCTGCGTTAGAAATCATCCCTTTGGCCACATCAACACGACGCTGTTTTTGAATGAAATTCAGCTTTTTTGGTACCAGCCGAGAAGCGACACGTTTCAAACCCAAAACATCAGTTAAAATGTGTTCGGCTGATCCATAAGAGATGACCAACAACACAGCCATCTCTCTAATCGGTACAGAACGATTTTGCAACACGATTTGTCTCGCCGATTCAATGTTTTCTTCAATAACAGATGTTGTTGGGCGACCAGGGATCTCATCATGATCCAAGCTTGTACGACCACCTTTGAAACGTTTATACCATTCGTGTTTTTCCTAGACACGATTCATCTAAGGCCTTTTCTAACATTTTCAACGTTTCGAAACACTTAAATCCATTTGAAACACAAAGTTTGATGCACGCACGTTGTTCTAAATTTTCATCCATTATAAAAATCGCCACACGAAAATTTTTCAACTTCTTTGTATAGACGCCAAACAAAAGCTAATCGTACGATATGCGTCAAAACTTGACAGAATGTGTATAAAAGTGTTGCCAACGTTGAGATAATAAAAGTTTACCGTTTGGACAAGCGCGGGATTTTCAAAATGAAAATTCCGGTTCTTTTTTTATCTTAAGGTATGGGACTATTATGCCTGCAACGGCATTTAAATGGCAAGAGAAAGGCATTTTCACACCACTAGGTGAATTAGGAAGGTTTTTTTTTTAATTTTACTACTGCTGAACATCTTCGTCATCGAGTTGGAAAAATGTGTCATCTTTGTGCGGAATAGAAAAACATAAAACGCAATGATTGTGATGTGTGTTACTAATTTATACGGTAGTGGCACGGAAGCAGCACGGTAAAGTAAGAATATGCGATAAATTAATACCGGTACGTTATGGGCACGGCACGTGTCGCAGTGTGAACTGCGCTTAAGACGGTCAAAGGTCGCGAGCGCACTGGCAATCCGTCGTTGAAAGAGTTGGCTACTGCGAGGAGAGCGAATACCCCACCCGAATAACTTGCTAGTTTTTAATAAGTTAAGTTCGAACAAGCTGCAAATTCGGATAAGGGGCTGTCCATCAAAGACGTCACGCTTTTTTGACGATTTTTTACTCCCGATCCCCCCATTGTCACAAATTGTCACAGAAGCAAATACCCTCCACCCCCCCTATGTCACATGTCACGAATTCAAAATAAAAAAAATTCATCTCAATACATTCTCAATATGTATGACAAGCCATACAAATATGAAGGGAAAATCGATTTATTGCATGCTGTCATTAGATTAAAAAATATCCCTAAAACTACAAAATCATCGGAATGATTTTCTTAATATCAATTATTTAAATTAACAGAAGTATTTGGTGGAAATTGATGAAACATTTAAATCATCTGTTTTATTCCTCCTACGGGTACACAGATATATTATTGTTTTAGGTAAAGAATAATATTTTCTTTAGTGTAGCATACAGGGCTGAGAAAATAAAGACCAAAACCTCATCAAAATGAGATCACTGCCGGAGAATCTTTTAATGATCAGTTGATCAGTGAATTTTAAATCACATCGATCAATATCGGTACTGATCTTCCGTCACACAATGAAGTGATTTTGAGCTAAAATGATTCTTGATTTATGTAAGTTCAATCATTGGATGATTTGATAAGCTTTGATGTTGGTGGAGGAAAATCACATATGATCAAGATAAGACATGACATGATCTACGTCTAAAATCGTTGATCTCCTGCCCTTTTTCAAATGGAGTTCAATTGAATAAACTGCATCAGAATCAGATAAGAGAAATTCTTATGATATACTATTATCAATGCTAGAAAATCAAATTACTGAAAAAATTTTCAGTGTATAACTTAAGTTAAACCGTTTGAAGGCATCTTTTTCTTTTTTACTCATATTAGGCAAAATTTATTAATTTCGCTAATTTACTCGCTCCTCCGTGCACTTTTGCTAATCACAACAGAAATGATTTCCTGCATCACTCATTTCCGAATTTACAAGAAGAAGCTTTTACATCAACAAATACACGTCACAAAAGGTCACGTTTTATGAAACACCCCCCTCCCCCTTGCGGCGTGACGTCTTTTATGGACAGCCCCTAACAAGAATTCACCCAGTTAATACTCCTTCATTTCTACGATTGAAATACAATTCGGCAGTATCACCATGAAATGACTTTTTTTGGAATAATGATCTCTTCGCTTTAGCTTTCTGAGAAGTAAAATGTCTCTTGGCTTTCGGCAAAATGCCTTTCGGCGGAATGTCTTTCGGTGAAATGGCTTTCGACGAAATGGCTTTCGGTGAAATGGTTCTCGGTAAAATGGCTTTTGGCGAAGTGAATTGACTCTCTTAGCAAAGAAGAATGGCTTTCGGTAAAGTGGCTTTCAATGAAATGACTTTCGGCGAAATATCTTTCGGTAAAATGGCTTTCGGTGAAATGGCTTTCGGCGAAATGGCTCTCGGTGCAATGACTTTTGACGAAGTAAAATGACTCTCTTAGCGAAAGGAAATAACTTCCGGTAAAGTGGTTTTCAGCGAAATGGCTTTTCACGAAATGACTTTCGGTGAAATGGCTTTCGGCGAAATGTCTTTCGGTGAAATGGCCTCCGGTTAAATGACAAAAATAAACTTTTACGAATACCACTCCTCATGTTTTAGGCACTCTGTCGGTAAACTTGAATGACTATTTTGTTTCACCATCTTTTCATTTCTGTCGCATTCTGAATCACCTTTTCACTCATCTTTAACTTCTGTTTGATAACTGTGCAATATTTCTCTGGTGGACGAAATTAGGAGCAGTTGAATTCATTGATGTCTTTTTCGAAAAAACACCCCGTTGTCTCAAAACCACTATAGCCCTTCTCCGCTGTAGTTACAAATTGCTAAATTCAGTTCGGTTTTACATCTCATCCAAGTCAGTCGATAAAACAAAACCGCTTACGTTCGGGACAGAAAAAACAAGTACAGTATTGTGTAATGAACAATAGAACGACCTCGAAATGAGTGAACCAAACGAACAAAAGCTACCGCCGACACGAAAGAATACAATTGTTGTTGACTTCAGGCAGTGCAAAATTCGACCTTCGATACAAGAGCTTGAAGGTTTGCTTGAGAAGCAAATGCATCTTGACATTAAACGTGTACATTTACTTTAATGCAATAAGACAAATAATGTTGTTTACATCCAGTTTTATAAAGAGTTGGATGCAATTCAATTCGCAAAAGACAATAACAATGTGCACTATGTGGAGCACGAGAACATTAAGTACAACATTCCAGTATATATGGATGATAGTGCTATAGAAGTGCGTCTTTACTCAAGCGTCACCGATTCATATATTCGCAAAACTATGTCCAAATACAGAGAGATTCTCTCTATCGAAAAAGAAAAGTGGAAGAATTTTTTCCCCGGTATTCTAAATCGCGTACTTTTGTTACGCATGCGCTTGAAGAGGCCTATACCTTCTTATGTGATTTTCGGTCAAGATACAAGAATTCCGTGCAAATCACTTGTTACCTATGACAATCAGATGGTCATATGTCAATATTGCCAAAAAGCTGTTCACTACGGTACGCCATGTGATAAACTGGACAAGGAGACAACTACACCAAAGGACAACGGTGCATCCTTCATACAAACCCCAAGCAACCCCAGTACACCTGTGACAGCCGCCAACAACAATGAAGCATCCCCTTAACGAAACCATCAGTATCCTCTATAGAACAAAGTACACCGGCTGCAGTTAACAACTTACCCTCCAACCAACCAGCAATTGCAACCAATGTACAACAAGGTGCATCTACAGTAAGTAGCAACGAAAAGAAGACGGAAATCGACAACAATACCATCGATGCGGCAATGGATGATGAGAAGAACCACGAACGAAGGGCCCCTCAATCCTCGCAGGAGGGAAATTGAAGCTCCTCTCCCCCTAGAAAAATGGTGACAACGAGATCCAACTCAAAAAAAAATTATTTAAAAAATCGGCTCAATCGGTCACGTAGAGCTTGTACGCAAATAGGCCTGAATAGAAAATATCTCTAAAATAACTTTCCAAATTAGGACAAAACTTTACAGATCTGTTGTGAGCATCAATGCATGAAAGAATGCGTATTTTCTGGCACTCGTTTGTCACGAGTCCTGGTTTTTTTTTTGTCTGCAGCTGCAAATATTTTGCCCAACCATAAGATTACTTTGCGAATTTATCAGCTAAAACGAATTTGGCTAGCTAGAGACTACACCTTGACCTAAGGTTTTATGGAAATTTTTTCTGGGAAAATGTTCATAATCCATCTTTACCTGCGTTTCGTCTTCCACAAGGATGCTTTTTTCGTATTTTTGCGAATCTCATTGTCCAACTTTCGGCATGTACTTTGGTTAATAGATTCTCTTTCAGTGTCCTGCATAGATTGCTTACTGGCCCGAAAAATCAAAATCTTTCTCACAGATGAATTAAAACATAATCCAACAGTCCTGGATCGGCCCTAATTATTCTCAATACCTTCTAATACAGCTTCCGCTTCTTAGTTCTTCATGTACGCTTGCTGTGATCAGGGCTGGCAATAATCAACTCAGTACTTCATCATCACCGAGTTCAGCTCACCTGCAAATCGGTTTCAAAAGCATCGCTGAACGAGTTGAGTAACTGGGTAACCATTTGTATAGAGAAAACATCGTCTCAACATCGTAGTGTCAAGCAATCAGCATATGAGCGCTGAGTGCACGTCAAATATTCGAACAAACTGAGAGACGATTTGTGAGTTGAGATTTGATGTGTTTGTGCATCAACACATTGAATCAGATTCTTATGAAACTGTCTCGCTTGTATTCCCCACCCACCAGAGTTGCCATGGGCGGCCAATGTTTGAATCGATGCCATTTCAATCCATTTCTCAAGACAAGCTCTCGTATGCTGGAAAACGCATTCGTTTCAGTAGCCAGTTGTGTTTAGCTCGAGACATGAAATTCAATCGTTTATGGTATACATCACACTACGGTTCGACATTTGTTTTCGTACATTAATGCTCGTGTTCGTTTTGAGTACCAGCAAAAACAAAACCGAAAATCTGGGTTGTGTTGGCAGCTCTGTGGTTTAAGAATACACTCACCGGTGTAGCTCGGTACGGTGATGCCAAACTCAGTACTCACTTTTTAAAACTAGGAATGAGAGTTAAATGCTATGAAATCAAAACTGAGAACCATCAATACCATCATAATTTGATGTCAGCGGTGCTCTGTATAGGTGAGTGTGTTTGTTTAAATCAGCGATGATTTTCATCTTTACCATCATTTTTCGGATTGCATCGTAAATCATGTGGTGAGCTGATGAATAGAAAAAATCAAATCTTATGAGCGAGTTTTTGCCACCCTTGGCTGTGATCCTATCGATTGATATCATGTCGCTCACGGAAATGGTCCGGAATGCCGGTAGATTTAGTCAATTCCAACGATTTTGCGATTTGTCACGTCGAATAACTGCTTTGAAACGAAATGAATCGCAACGAAATTTTCAACACTGAAAGAGGAAATATTTCAAAACTTAAGTAAAATTTACAGTGTGTTTAGATATCAAAAGACTCAAGCTTTAGAGTCAAGAATTGCACACACATTGCAATGTAGGAAATTCGTTCGAAACTGACGTTTATCAAATTTCTTCAAAATTCTTTAAATGAGTTCGATTGTTGATTAGTTAATTTTTTCCACAACCGTTCAAAGAACTAACTGATTAGTGTTTCATCTCTGCCACCAAATGCGAACAAATTATATAAGATCCGAGTAAGTGAATATAACACAGCGAGATTTGGACGAGCATTAGACCGTCCATTAAACATTATTTCGCGAATCTTGATTAATGACAGTATCAACAATTGCCACGTGCAGCAAACTGGTATTAGCAAGTTCTGGCAAACGAGAGGCAAATCTCTTCGCCAATCCGCTTTGTGAAGTGGCACTCTACCCAGCCAGCGCCTCGTCAGTCAGGCAAGCTGGTTGGATTCGGAGCGTACCAAATACTCTAAATAATGCTTATCGCAGGTCCCGAACGGAGGTAATAAACAGCTGCGAAAATCTTAGCCCGGGGCATCGCCGGTGCTGTTGGCTGATATTATAAAATATTGATCTCTGCTGTCGATGACAAATCGCAATAAATGTAGCGAGACTGTGCCAGAAATCCCGGAAGCGGTCGATGGATGTAAAAACTTGGAGAGCCGCGCACTTCGATCCTGCAATTCGTTGCTCTTCTGTGTGAGCATTACGAGCGGAAAACCATAGAGAACAGACGTCGAAGTTGATTATTGAAATTCTATAAAAGTGTAGTTGAGGAACGACAAATGAATGTTAAGCAGAATGACAGAAGAAACTTGAGTACGATTGAAATCAGTAAACAGATTTTTCTTAGCTCGTTGTTGAGGAAATACTTCGAAGCCAGCCAGCCCGTCTGTTGTCTGTGAAGGAACAAGTTTTCCGAAAAATATATAGATTGCCGGCAGACTGACTACGTACTTTCCACGTTACACAACGCGTCGTGCAATTTTCCAGTAGATGTAGCGAAGCAGTTGTTGAGTGATGAAACTGAAAGATGAGCAGAAACACGTTTCGTGTGTTTATTTTAGTAAATGGAATATGCTGAGATTTTGATTTGTTTTGTTTGAGAAACGGTTGCAGTTGATGGATTAACATGGTCTCGGTGCATTCGCAGATCTCTTGGTTCGGTTTTGTATCATTTAATCTATTTCTATTGAATTTATTTGCGACATGACTCCAGCAATAGCCCTAAGCAATCAACTGCATGTATTGAAATTCAATTCGATTTGTAATTTATACACTGCGTAATGAAGGGATAGGTAGGTTTGTTACAATACTTCGTTACAATTAAACAAACAAACAGGCCACTTGTCGAGCAAAAATAGGTGAAAGTATTGTTTTTCCTAGGAATAATCTATACCATCTCTGGTTGAAATACGTTGTTCGAATTGGAGGTCAGTACTTCTGTTCTATTTCTAGACTCTTCGGAATGGAAATGACTTAGTTAAATCCTCAGTCAGAATCTATATCAATAAAGCAAAGGGTGGTTGTGTTTGGACTTGTCGGTTTTATGTTGCACAAAATCACTCCCACAAGTGATAAAGCACAGTTGGTATTCATTTGTGGTCTGTTCCAAGATGCGAGTGTCACGAAACATTGCAACATCTAGTGAAGAAAGGTTAACATTCAAACTCATGAGTGCGCTACAATAAACAAGTGCAACATTAGTGTCTTCTATCCCCGAACATGCATATCTGAAAAGCAGCATTTCTGCCGAGCTCGCCCGCCCTTATTTGGTAACGTCCCGAACCGTGTAGTTGAACAAAGAAGAAGAAAATTCATTATTCACCACCATTCAAATGGGGCAGATTAGGTCCTGCCAACAGTATCAGAAGCCAGATGCCGGTCCATTGCACTCACCATAAGCACTGGAAACAGTACGCAGCAGCACGTTCCGGGATCTGTCGGAACATTTAACGACGTGTTTGCACCGATAGTTGTGCGACATGATGCATAAGCTAGCGCACCACAGGGAAATTAGTCTGCAGTAAGTGCCTTTCCTGTCGCTTGACCAAAGCCAGAATTACTTGATGCACCAACGGTCGGAGGTCGGTGATGGTGACTTTCGTCCATGACTATCGGTCTGTAGTCTGCAGTTTACTATCGGATGTGTCAAGCGATGTGGAAAATGATGGGATTTCAACATGCTAGGATGTTCTTTAGATATTCCGGGAAGAGTGAATTTCGAGGAAAGGTGTTGATTTCTGATTATTCGATTATTGGGTTTGATTTTTGTTGAAACTAGTTATAGTATATATTTTATTGTTTTTGCTCTAAAATTGAGCCCATTTTATTATTTTATTTTATACTGTTTTTGCTTCATTCAATCCTATCAACCTTTGTCATTTCTAAGGCTAGTCTAGATGTCTTCGAATCAAAGAACATGTGAATTTGTGAATCATGTTTGTAACCGGTGCTTTTAATTTAATGTTGGAAAATTTTGATAAATAGTTTGCTTTTGGAGGCCATCTTTGTAAAGGGAGATTTTTTATTAGTTTAGTATTCGAGTTGTCTGAATTGGGTTCCCGAATTATTTTCAATTTAATCGATTAATCAATTTGTGCTGTTTATTTTTTAATGATTTATTAATTTTAGTTGGTTTGACATAAGGTCGCCATATAACTAAGTTCAGTTTTTAATTAAATTATTTAATTTTTTTATCGTTACCAATACCAATATGATGTATGTACATATTCTCTGGGGACGTATGTCTTTCCTTGTGTTAGTTTTTACGTTTTCGGGGAAATTGTCCAAAATGGCGCACCAAACAGAACACGTGCGAAATACTTATATACCTAATATATCTCGATTATGGTTCCAAGAATAGTATAGCACCATTTCAAAAGTTTCACGATTCGTCGTTTCATCTTTGGCAAGATTTTGTATCATGCCATTAATGTCCGTCGATAAGGATGTCCTTTCTTAGTGTGAAGCAAATGACGTATAGTGTGCATCGGAATCAGTCAATCCAATTGACCTAAACTACGTCCTATCGGTAGGTAGATATGATATTTTCAATTTGCAAATTCAACTTGGATTGCTATTGATGACTATAAAATAATTTCATTTTCATTTTTAGTGTAGCGATAGGCGAAACGAAAATCCCCGTCACAAGAAAATTTCGTATTCATTTTTGTGATTTCAATTCTTTGGTGTCTGAATTTGGAATCAAACAGATAATAGGGTAAATTCGGTACCACTTTCTCTTTCATTCTACTATTATTTGTACACCTGGACCTGGAACAATCTGATTTGGACACTAAAGAAACCTACTAGTTGTAAACGATTACGGGGAATCCACAGCAGAATTAAAAGAAGGAATACTTCGGATTTTTTATTCACTCAAGCTTCTTACAAAAATGCTCAACGGAAAATTTACTCTGAGTAAGAATTTCTGAGCTGCGTCCACCATTTTTCGCGAGGTAACCGATTTTTTTTATTTCTAGTATTAACAAGTATTTACGCTCATGTAAATTGTTTCACAAATAATCATAATATTTATTAGATTTTTCGTTTCGAAAATTTCACAAAACTCAACAATAATTTTAGATATAGAATTATATTTTTTTTTTTCCATAAATACGTTTATTTCTTAAGGCAGTTTACATAAGTTTTTCTTCGCCGTAGCATCACTTTTACATAATATTCTTATCCTAATTTAATTCTAACATAGTCACAACGTTTTGCATTTATTAAAACATATTCTCTTATTACTTAAATATCATCTTAGGTAACTCGTCATTAATTATGAAATCTACTCGGAAATATTATTTGAACCAAACGATTAACTTCTATAAATTATAAAATAAGCTGTTATTTTCAGACATTTTGTTAATAATTTCATAAACTGTTTCGAGTTTGTTTGTATCATTACATTATTTTTATTCTATTTTAGCTATTGGTTGAACTCATGGACGCAGCTGGGATCAGAACTAAGTCTTGAAAGGGGCCTTTATTAAATTGAAACTCCAGTTTTCTTTATGAAATGATAAATAAGTTTCATGTATGAAAGGTCACGACAAGCAAGAATGTCTCGAACTGGGATATTGGATAGTCTACCTTGGGTACGCAAAGAATTTATTAGTTGAGATCTGACATCACGATACTCCACGCATGTCCAAACGACATGATCAATATCTCGATAACCTTCGCCACAAGCACAATGATTAGTCTCGGAGAGCCCAATTCGAAGGAGATGTGCATCTAACGTGTAGTGATTGGACATGAGTCTGGACATCACACGAATGAAATCTCTACTCACATCCAGTCCCCTTTGTCGATATTTTCGGAATAATTGAGTGCATCCACCGACCCAGATCATCTTTATCCCAAGAAGCTTGCCAGCTGGCAAGTGTTCTTTGGCGAGACGAGCTATAGAATTCGTTGAAAGCAATTGGTCTCTCATAAATTTCACCCTCAATAGCACCACGTTTGGCTAAAATATCGGCTCTTTCATTGCCAGGAATGGAGCAATGAGCCGGGACCCAGACTATAGTGATTAGATAATTATTGTTCAATATGTCGTTCAGGCACTGTTTTATTTTGCCCAGGAAAAACGGTTCAGTCTTGCCAGACATGTTTGAGCGAATGGCTTCAATTGCACTCAGACTATCTGTGAAGAGGAAATAATGGTTTGGAATTAATGTGACGATTACACTCAAACTATAATGAACTGCTGCTAGCTCTGCTATATAAACAGATGCAGGTTTTTGAAGCCTAAATGAGGCCGAAACATTATTGTTGAACATACCAAACCCTGTCGCTTCTTCAATTCGCGATCCGTCCGTGTAAAACATTTTCTCAGAGTCAATATGCCTGAACTTACTTGAAAATATTTTTGGGATTTCCGTCGAACGTAGATGATCCGGGATTCCACGCACTTCGCGCTGCATGGATGTATCGAAAAATAAAGTTGAGTCAGGGACATTTAGGAGGCTGACACGGATAGGAATATATCTTGAAGGGTTGATTTCCTGTGACATATGGTTAAAATATACTGTCATGAATTTTGTTTGAGATCGAAGCTCGACTAGTCGTTCGAAATTATTAATTACCATGGGATTTAGCACCTCACATCTTATTAGCAGGCGTGATGAAAGCTCCCAAAATCGATCTTTTAATGGAAAAACTCCCGCCAGAACTTCAAGACTCATTGTATGTGTCGAATGCATGCACCCTAAAGCAATTCGCAAACAACGATACTGAATTCGCTCCAGTTTGATAATATGAGAGTTTGCAGCGGAACGAAAGCAAACGCATCCATATTCCATCACTGAAAGTATCGTTGTCTGATACAATTTTATTAGATCTTCCGGATGAGCACCCCACCAAGATCCTGTTATTGTTCGAAGAAAATTTACTCTTTGTTGGCATTTTGTTATCAGAAACCTAATGTGTCCTCCCCACGTGCATTTGGAATCAAACCACACCCCAAGGTATTTGAAAGTCAAAACCTGTTGGATCATTCTTCCCATCATATGAAGCTGAAGCTGCGCGGGATCATGCTTTCTTGAAAAGACGACCAGCTCTGTTTTTTCCGCAGAGAATTCGATACCAAGATGAACAGCCCAATCGGACAAGTTATCTAAGGTATCTTGCAATGGTTTATGCAGATCAATAGCTTTGGGTCCAGTAACTGAAACCACGCCATCATCTGCCAATTGTCTTAGTGTACATGGGGTTACTAGACAGCTGTCAATGTCATTTACGTAAAAATTATAGAGGAGCGGACTGAGGCATGAGCCTTGCGGGAGACCCATGTAACTATTTCTGAGTGTTGCCAAATCGCCATGTGAAAAATGCATGTGTTTCTCTGACAAAAGGTTGTGCAAATAATTATTTACAACCGCTGGGAGTCCATTTTGGTGAAGCTTGTCTGAAAGAACATCAATGGAAACTGAATCAAATGCTCCTTTAATGTCTAAAAATACAGATGCCATTTGTTGCTTTTGAGCGAAGGCAATTTGGATGTCAGACGAAAGTAATGCAAGGCAATCATTCGTCCCTTTATTTCTACGGAAGCCAAACTGAGTATCTGACAACAAACCGTTCGTCTCGACCCAAGTGTCGAGACGTCGTAGAATAATTTTTTCGAACAATTTTCTGATGCAGGACAACATCGCAATGGGTCTATATGAGTTGTGATTGGAAGCTGGTTTCCCCGGTTTTTGAATGGCGATAACTTTCACTTGTCTCCAGTCAGGTGGAACAATATTTTGCTCAAGAAACTTGTTGAACAATTCCAACAAACGTCTTTTTGCGAGGTTGGGCAGATTCTTCACCAAGTTGAATTTAATTCTGTCCAACCCTGGAGCGTTATTGTTACAAGACAAGAGTGCTATAGAAAATTCCATCATTGAAAATGGGTTATTAATAAAACCATTATTTGGAGGAGATTCCCGTATAATGCTCTGCGTAGGAACAGAATCTGGGCAAACTTTCCTAGCAAAGTCAAATATCCATCGGTTCGAGTATTCATCACTCTCATTGCCCACGTTACGATTCCTCATTCGTCTGGCCGTGTTCCAAAGAGTGCTCATTGAGGTATCTCTTGACAAACCTTCGACAAAATGTCTCCAATAGCTACATTTTTTGGCTCGAAGTATGCTCTTGTACTTGGTTTCTAAAACCATAAGTTTTTCAAAATTCTGAGGAGTTCCTCCTCCCCGTTTTAGAAACGTCTTGCAAGCATTTTGTTTTGCGAGTTTAGCCTCTGAGCACTCTTTGTCCCACCAGGGGTTGGGAGGCCTTCTGTTAGTCGTTGGCCCAGGAAAGCGTTTAGTTTGGGATTGTTCTGCTGCCTCCAGAATCGAACAAATGAGGAAGTCATATTCTTCAAGTGGAGGGAGCTCTTCCATTGAATTCAAAATACTAGAGATACTACTTTGGTATTTAATCCAGTCGATATTTTTTGTCAAATCATATGGAATACTAGCGGAAGTAGCAATGCAATTGCTACTGCTAATTGAGATGATGATTGGTAAATGATCGCTACCGTGTAAATCAGGCAGTATTTTCCAGGTGCAATCTAGTCGAATTGATGTTGAGCAAAGAGATAGATCTAATGCACTTGGGCGTGCCGGAGGTCTTGGGATCCGTGTCATGCTACCCATATTTAATACCGTCATGCTAAAATTGTCACAAATGTTTTGTATTAAAGATGATCTGCTATCATTGTAAACGGAACCCCACATAATACCGTGCGAATTTAAATCCCCCAGAATCAATCGTGGTGCAGGAAGGGCTTCAACCATTTCATTAAGCTGTTGCTGTCCAACTTGTGCTTTTGGAGGAATATAAACCGAAGCTATGCAAATATCTTTGCCTTTAATGTTTATTTGGCAAGCAACAACTTCTATACTAGAAGTTGAAGGGATGTTTAATCTATAAAAGGAATAGCATTTCTTAATTCCCAAAAGCACTCCACCATACGGAGAGTCTCTATCGAGACGTATAATGTTAAAATCATTAAAATTTAAAGCTATGTTTGAAGTAAGCCATGTTTCGCATAAAGCAAATACATCACATTTTTGACTATGCAATAATATTTTAAATGAATCAAGTTTTGGCATGATGCTTCGACAATTCCACTGCAGGACAGTGATTGTATCATTTGCGACGGGTGATAAATTATCCATCAAAAGATACAAAACCTGAGACAATTGGCCATTGAGCTGATAACTGCTTCAAAAAGGTTCTAGCTATTGGAAGGAATGCCATTATGAGGGTCTTTAAGGGTTCAGATATATTGAATGCTGAGAAAATCCATTCAACAATTTCCGAAAACTTCAGTAATCCTGTTGGTGGCTGTGAAATGGAGCCCACTGGATTATTATCTTTTTCTGTACTAGATCCTGGATTGGTTTGTGAATTTGACAAACCAGGAGGCACAGGCTTTGGTTTTGACTTTTTTTGTTTAACACGGGGATCTTTTTTTGAAGATGAAATTTTAGGTGTCTTTTTTGGTAATTTGGAGGAAGACTTCTTTCTCTTAACTGACCCTTGGGTAGTGATAAACGAATTACCTTCACTATTTTCGTCAGAATCAGAGTCCTCTGGTTCCTCTAGATTTGAAAACCCGTTTTCGGTTTCCAAAGGGGGGACATCAATGACCGTTTTAAGCATTTCTGCATATGTGCGCTTAGACCGTGCTTTTAAAGAAAGCTTAATTTTGTCTTTGTGCACTTTAAATGCAGTGCATACTGAAATATCATCATGAGGACTATTCCCACAATAAATACATTTTTCAATTTCCTTGTTGCAATCATTATCTTTATGAGGCCCTTCACACTTAATACATTTTGGTTTATTACTACAGTAAGTAGCTGTGTGGCCGAATTTTTTGCAGTTCGTACAATTCATTACATTTGGAACAAAAAGCCGAACAGGGAGGCGAATTTTATCGACATAGACATGGGACGGCAACGCAGACCCGGCAAATGTCACTCGAAACGAGTCTGATGGGCGATAAACTTTTTTTTCCTCTTCATGAACTACTGAGTACAGTTGTTTGCACTCCAGTATTTTCACACCCTCAAGCATAGAGTTCTTGAAACGACCAACACCATGCTTGAGTAAATCATCTACCGAAAGACTCGCTTCGGTAACAACACCGTCAATTTCGACATCTTTGGAGGGTATGTAAACTTTATACTCTTTATTGAAATGTTCCGAAGAGACAATATCATTCGCGTGTTTCAAATTATTTACCACAACACGAATTTTATCGTTATTTACTTTTATGATCTCTTTGATTGAAGAGTATCGTGATGTCAAACCTTTATTAATTTGAAAAATGTTTAATGGCTTTGATATACGTCTAAAAAAGACTATCCAAGGCCCAGAAGAGCTCTCCTGATATTTTTTCGTTCGTGGGGGTATCGGATTCATGCTAGGATTTACGTCCATGGATTCATCCATTACATTAAAATTTTTAACTAAACTTTAAAATAAAATTTGAAACCAACACTACACAGTACTCAATCAAAAGGAAAAGAAAAAACTTCTACCTTGAAATTGTTGTCTATCTCCGTTGCACTGCCGTGTAGATCCTCGTTGCTCTAGATGTTCTTGTTGGATGTATCTGGACGTTGATACAATGCTGAAGCTCACTGTAGCGATAGAATATGATGTGATGCTACTGCTACCTGACATCCAGCACCACTCGAATTCCGATTTGCTTTCGTCTTCGCCAGCTGTAACCAGCGCAGGTCACCGGTGTATACCTGCGTGTTGTATGGCAGTGGAAAGACCGAGTTGTCTTGTCTCCTTCTTCCTAGTGCTCCGCACCGATATGCTTCTGCACCGAAGTGCCTTCGCACCGGTGTGCCTTTGCACTCTCCTGCTTCTATGTGCCTTTGCACTCTTCCTCTTCGATGTGCCTTTGCACTCTCCTGCTCAGCACTTGTGGCTGTATATTGCGGCCTGGGTAGAGTTTGGGAAACGCCCTTTGTTGTTTCCTTCACCAGCTTGGCCCAGCACTAGGGCTCTCTTATGCAGCACGACTATACGTTTTAACGGCTGCTGCCAACAGGTCTCTACCTGTAGTTCAACCGTTGTCGTATTTAACGCGTGTAAACCAACCAGCGTTATTAAACTGTACGCTTCTATACACAACCTTCTCGGTTGAACGGCTATTACTATAGAATTATATGTTCAAACAAATTCAGTTTAAAATGTCTTCTTACCATGATTTTTGTTGCGTTCAGGTTAATCAGCAAAAAAAATTGAGTAAATATAAAGTTTTCGAAGTATTTGATATTTGGAGTACTTCGGTGGATCATTATGATATCATTATCAATGAAGCAAATAGTAGGAGAGACTGGGTCAAATTGTCACAAACATGGTGTTAAATTATCACAAACATACCAATAATTATATTCCTTTTCTAGATTAATCTTTTCTCTATGATTGTTGTTAATATTTTGTGATTACATCACGAAACAATCATTTTATGGCCTTTTTCCGAGATGTAATTTTTTTTTCCAACGTAGGGCAAAATGGTAAGTGAGTGGAGTAAAATGGAAAATTAAGGTATCTCAATGATAAATTCCAGTGCTGTAAAACTTCATTTAATTCAATTAAAACCGAATGTGGCACACATTGACGATTACCCGATCAGATGCAAATAACAAAATCATAACACAAGTATATCAACAGATGGTATGTGTAACAATTTGTGTTATTTTGAAATATTTAACAAATGAAAACAATTGAAAGTTAAAACTGATGATAACAATATAATAACAAAATTAGTTATGATGTTTTGTTTTCATTTGAAAGACTTATGATAAAGTTCATTAATTGAAAAAATGAGTTTTTCCGTTGCTTCATATCGAAGTATAATGATCAGAATTTCAAAAAACTAGAAGAATAAATCAGATCACTAAATAAATTGTTCATTTAATAAAAAAAATCGTTCAACAATTTTGGATTGAAACGATGCTAAAACTTAGCTGTTCTGTGTTAAATTTGCTATCTAATTTATTACAATTATTGTTTTAAATTTCTGCTTTCGGACCTCTGTAGTTATATCAAAATCAATAATAATTGTGATACAAACGTTTCAAAATCTGTTACGATTTTGTTCCCGAAAGAGTCTTTTTTGTTATAATTTTTGTTATTTTAGCAATGAACTAGCCAAAAATATTTCAAAATTTGTTACAAAATATTTCTGACATAAATTACTCCAGTTGTTAGAATTCTGTTATTACCATCTGTTCGGGTACTCTACTACAGTATACTTCACATTCTAACACACAACCTTCGCTGACGTACATAACGGGTGGCATTCAGTTCTTCATTCGTTTCTTTTCCAATCGAAGCTCAGTTCAACCACCACCGTCAGTTGATCTCTTGAAAAGCAAAATATCTCTTACAATTGAATGAGAGAGCAGCCTTCAAATGAGGTTCATGTAAACATTCGAATTGGTTCAAGATAATGGATGAAAGATAATGGATGAAAGATAACTGAAATATAAATTACAAAATAAACATAAATTGTTTTAGTTACCATTTGACTAATTTGGAACACATCTCAATACAATTCAAACAGTCGAAGATCATCGATTCAAACTTACTGGTCCATTACTATTCATTCTAACTTGCTCACTACCAACAGTAATGAAAATGAA
The DNA here is from genome assembly GCF_030247185.1 of Malaya genurostris. Classification (NCBI taxonomy): domain Eukaryota; kingdom Metazoa; phylum Arthropoda; class Insecta; order Diptera; family Culicidae; genus Malaya; species Malaya genurostris. The sequence continues at coordinate 325,517,961 of NC_080571.1, forward strand.
GCAGGTAGACTCCTTGGCGCTTTAAACTGAGCAAGCAAAACTTCAAGTGACTAGGTTATTCGATTGACGATGAATTCTGGGAGCATTTGAGTATGGAAACAAAAGTCAAATTGAAATGCTGACAGTCAATGGCCATAAATTTCATTTTCATCTAATAATATTCGATTGAAATGAGGTTTTACCGCACTGATGAAATTCATTGTAATCATTTTTCTCTTGGTTTTGACTTTCGCTGTAAAAAAACCGCCTTACGATAGAAGCCACGGAGATCCCTAATGTTATATACCGTTTGATTCAACTCGACGAGATTGGAAAATGTCTGTGTGCGTGAGATGGTTGAACCGATTTCAACTAACTTGAGCTCATTTGAATTAGGGATCAAGTTCGAAAATCAAGTGGCTGACACTTTCGGTTCCGAAGATATGATCGTATAAGTTACGCAACCGACAAATAGCACTATTTTCCTTAATCAATCTGAATAAACTTGTATCAAATAAATGAGCCCAAATTCGTATTAGAATTTATCTTAAGAAAAAATGGTTTTAATGAGACTGTGTGTTTGGCCCGACCTGGAAGGATTCGTAGTGTTAATAGAATCGTAGCACCAGCCATGAAATGGTTCGGTACACTTTGAATCGGCTGCTAAGTATGTTGAAACAGAAGGTCAAATTCCACTGCATGAATGTAATACCAAGGTTTTGCTTTGTCAATAACAAGAAAAGGGCATCATTACCCCACTATTGGAATTAAGAATTATTTTTATGAATAGGGGAGACTGGGGCTGGTTGGCCGAGTTTTGGTTTCGGAATTTCTGTACTCTTTCTAGTAAGACTTATACTACATATATAATTCTTATACTACATATATAACTCCAATATATTCGTGTTTTGCACCCTCAAAAACTTACTGTTGGTGAAATACGTTTGCCATATGTGGTCTATAGGTGAAACAATAAGAAGAGAAAAATTGCGCGGCACAACAGTTAAAATACACTTTGGTCTATGTGCCCCTGAATTTTCAAGGGAACGATTCACAGCTTTTGGCAAATGATATTGGTACCAAAAGCCATCATAGAAATTTCACATAGGTATCTGTACGTAATGGACAATTTAACATTTTACTCCATTCTCCTCTATATTAGGATCTAATAACGTTTTAGCAATATTTTCCTAAAACCATGCACAATGAAATTTTTATACACAAATTTTTTCCAGACTAAACATTAAATACTGGAACGCAGTATGGAACGCGTTGAAACAGTCAAGAAATAATTCATATTGTACCTATGCTCTTCGTAAGCTCAATTGAACTGTATTTCTTCGTACGTCATATAAAGTCCGATGCTTGCACATTAACGAAGCCATCCAACCCGTTTTGTTTTCTCTTAAGTTTAAACGGTAATATGGAGGTTACTCGATAGATGATGACTGAACTGATGATAGCTTCTCATACAGATCAAACTTGTCTTTCAGTTTTTTGCATGGTTTCCAGTGCATTGTAGCATGTGGCACCGCCCTATAAAATCATCGGTTGATCGATTACGTCTGTTACTATCGAACTGTATTTTGTTTTACACATGATTCTGTTAGCAAATATACAAATAGCAATAAACAAGTGCACCAAATAGATTCATATGTAACTAAAGACTTTCCAGAAAGTATGGACGCACTTTGATTTCGCTGTAAATAATTCACAAGTGTTAGATATTCAAATTTTATTCGATATACTAGCTGGCGCACCTTCTTGCGAACGTTCCTCATTAAATTCCGTATAGATTTTGATCTTGGCGACAAGTTTTGAAACTTTTTCCAATCTTTTTCGAACTGTTGAATGGTCTCGGCTGCCGAGACATGTTTCCTAAGATGTGCCTTCGTTAATGCCCAAAATTCCTCAATTGGTCGAAGTTGTGGGCAATTTGGTGGATTCATGTCTTTTGGGACGAAAGTGACATTTTTGGTAATATACTATTCTACCGTTGATTTCGAGTAGTGGCAAGAAGCAAGATCTTGCCAGAAATCAACAGGATCCTCGAGGCTTTGAATCATGGGTAGAAGTCGTTTTTGTAAACATTCCTTGATGTATATTTCGCTGTTCATTGAAGCAGTGGTGAAGAAGGGTTTCGAAATCTTACCGCAGCTACAAATTGCTTGCCAGACATAGCTTTCTTACCAAATTTTTCGACTTCAATCGATGTCTCGGACTGGTTTAACACGTACCCTTCTCGCACCGTATAATATTGGGGTCCCGGCAAGGATTTGTAATCAAGTTTCACGTAGGTTTCGTCGTCCATGATTATGCAGTTCAAATTTCCAGCAAGAATCGTATTGTACAGCTTTCGAACCCTCACCGATGATCGATGCTTTTTGTTTCGGACTACGTTTTGGTTGTTTCTGCTTCTTATAGGTTCGAGGATTCAAACGTTCTTTAGCACGAAGAACATTTGACTTCGAAGTTTCCACTTTTTTGGCCACATCCCGAACTGAAACCTTCTTCTTTTGCTCGAACGCTTTCAGTATACGTTTATCCAACTGAGGGTTAGCAGGACCTGTTTTTCGAACCATTGCGAAATGGAAGCGGTTTTTGGTTGCGTCCATACTTTCTGGAACAGTCTTTAATCGAAATATCATTTTCGCTATGTTGATAACAAATCTACTCGTGTTACAACGGAGCAATTTGATGAAAAATAGTTTGATCCGTAATCTCTGAAACCGGATGTCGCAAACTAATGTGTGGTATAAAGGTAAGCCGATTTTCTACTTGAACGCGTGAATGAAATTTCGGACTGATTAACGAAAAGTTAACAAGAATTGTTATCTTCAAAAGGTGAGATAACTAAGTGGTCACTCACAAGTTCCTATTTCATGTCTATGATTATGTTTGATCAATGAATCAGTGTCAAATGGATGCTATCGCTTGCTGTGTTTGTAGCAGAATGAGAAAGTGCGAAGTCGATGCCTTCATTTGAATTTGATTAGCCAGACTGTAAGGGTTCGAATTGATTTTCGGTATGAGAATCGTTGTAACATCCTTTGCAATATTTATAGAAGGTATTAGTTCCAACATATATTTCCTGTATCATATTCTAAAGGAATTCAACATATTCATACATATATCAATACATCTAAAAAATCAGTGGCGAACCAGCTCATAGCTGGAAACCTTTTAAATAAAGATAAAAAATATTCTGCAAAACGCATTGTATGATTAAAAATTATCTGGTTGGGTATAAATAATCCTTCTATTAAAATCACTAGATTTTTTATTATTTTGGACATTTTGGACTGTCAATTCGAGTCAATCGTAATTCGGGTAAGAACTATTTGTTTGGACACAATTGATAAGAAATAGGACATTGGAAGCCAACTGAAGTATTGAAAAGAGGTGAAAATTTGTTATTTTATGTGAAACTAAAAGATGTTAACTAAATACGGGTCGATTAATTACCATCTGCACGAGATTCAAAGTCTCTCTGTAATGTTGCAAACACTGCATTGAGGCGGGGTTAGTCGATGGAACGGTGATTCCGGAACTCGATTTAACAAAGTATAATAATTGAGACATACTTGAAAAATCTGAAGTGAACTTTACCGGAAATGGATCTAGGTGATCACATATTATCTGAAATCTACCGATACTCCTTATTCATTAGTATTAGATCAGATCGATACTAAAACCAATTCCCTATTGCAAAATAAAAGTGTATTGTATTGTAATGTAGCAATAACTTTACGACTGATAAGCGGCGTTCATCGAGCGATAACATTTGAGAGATTTTCTTTAAAGTTCTAACCACTTAATATTAGTTTTTGCAATGACTGAGCGGAAACATATATTGGAGAAGCCAAATGAAAGAAAAACTAACAGAAAAGATTAATTTTTTGGAAAAAGATACGCTCAGAGACAGGACTCGAACCTGCGTTCTTATGCATTCCGTGCATACGCGCTACCATTTCGCCACTCTGAATCTTGTTTTAGTCACTCTAAAACGCCAGACAGACTAAAACAAGATTCAGAGTGGCGAAATGGTAGCGCGTATGCACGGAATGCATAAGAACGCAGGTTCGAGTCCTGTCTCTGAGCGTATCTTTTTCCAAAAGATACATCTTTTCTGTTAGTTTTTCTTTCATTTGGCTTCTCCAATATATGTTTCCGCTCAGTCATTGCAAAAACTGACCTTAGTTATGGCGGCTTTACGTCAAACTAAAATTAATAAATCGCACTTAATATTAGTTTTAAATTTACAACATCGTAGGAGTTCGAACTCAAACTCTAGCTTTCCTTTCAAACTACAAATTTTCTACCTTACTAAGGCATCGTTTTCATTCATTGCATTAGAGCGCACATTTAATGAGCCATTCATCATTAGAAATGGGCAATTAGGGATCGAAAAGTGATGTTCTCTAAATTTATTGGCATCTGGCCATCTGTTGCGCGGAAGTGAAATTATATAAAAAAAAACTTCGTTATAATGAAGTATTTAGTAGTCATCTAAAATTGAAAGCATGTTTGTATCTCTTCGTGCTGTGGCGTATCCGAAACGGCTTGCGAACAAATTTGAACTAAGCACAGGTGAGGTTTGAGATGTGTTGTTAGTTCAGTAGTGAACCAAAGATGGCAACGGTTTTAATCTCCGGTTCGTAGTATTCTTCAATCGTAAACCATGGAAACCAAAAATCTATTGACAGCTCTCGATTAGGTTGTAGCTTCTGAAGGTTGGTTTTTAGATAATTGCTTTCTCAGAATCAGTGGGCTTGGGTGACTTTTCTGTAGACGAAATTCCATGCCAATTAGTTCAAACGAAAATTTGGTGGGTTGCAACTCCTCGTTAAAACTTAAATTTCTTTGCCATATTGAACCGGATACAAACTTCATCTATGCTAACAACGGCTCCTTGGTACATACATGAAAAAAATGCTTTTAAAAGGGTTCTGCACTATAAACCATTGCTAATCGAATTTATTATCATTAATTGTTTCCCATGCCAAAAGGTTAGCTTTCAACGTTCCTTTTTACATCGTCTTTGGACGAAGGGGTTTGATAGTATTACTGTTTCATACATGCGGCTGCGCGGAAAATCAATTTACGCAAGGGACTATCCTATCCAAACAAAGAATTCATTAGTGGTTGCGATGTTGGGTACTGTTTGGATGTCTCAGAACCACCGCAACTGACTTTTGAACGGATTTTGAATTTCCACAATTAATTATGTTTCTAAACCATTTGTTTACTTGTCGTTGAACCAAATGTACTAAATCTCAACTATTGTGATGGTATGTTGTCATCATAACGTAAATGCTTCGAATGAATTTAAGGGATGGGTAGGGTCTAAATGATGAAAAAAATCATAATTTTTGTAATTTTTTTTAAGAACTATCGTTCAACAAAATAAATTTAAATATTTTGCATAATGAGAAGCATCATTCGAACAACATTTTGTAATTTTTTCGAGGAAAATTATTAAGAAATAAGTCGATGAACAGGTATTTTTGAGGACGCTTCTTAAAAATCATGATTTGCGGTGTCCACTCTATCTCAGCGCAGACTAATCAGAAGTGAACAAATCAAAGCAGCATAGTTAGAGCAGAAGTTTTTCTAAACGCAGACGTTTCTATTTGATTTTTTCTAGTTTTTAATAGTTTTTCGTGGTTGTTGAAATTCAAAAGTACGAAAAAATCGGCCATTTTGTAGCTGTAAAACCTTCCCATAGTAACAAACAACGAAAAGGAAAACGTTGGGGTCTGGTTTTTATATGTAGAAAGTGTGTGCAAAATTTGAAAAAAATTAGTGTAGTAGTTTTTAAATGACGATGGACACGGACTTTCGAAACCTGCTTTCGAGAAAAACGCGTTTAAAGTTTATTGTCTATAAAATCGAAGGAAACAATTTATTACTCAAGGGAGCACGTAGGCTCTAACATTCTCAAAAAGCCTTATTTTTTCTTTTGTATTTTGTTATAATGGAACATTTCGAGAATGTTTTGTCAAGTTTCTAAGGCAATCGAAGTAGAAATCTTGGGCCTGTTTGCGCAGCTCTTATTTCTTCGTAGTATGAAATCGGTAAAGATAAAGGCCCATAACTTGCTAAGTTTTGTTCCGATAGGCTTCAAAATTTCACAGAATATTCTTGAAATGTTTTACTATCAGAAAATAGAAAGAAAATAATAAATGATTTTTCAAAAGTGTTAGACCCTTCCGACAGCTTAACGACAGTATTGGCATAAAACCATCTGATGGTCGTAGGTGACAACTGATTTACAAGAAATATTTATAGATGAATAAAAACTGAACTTTTCTGAAAATGTTCAGTGCGCGTAGGGTGGTTGATAAGTGGATCAATAGTTGTGATGTATTCGAGTTTTATTCGGCAATACCGTGGTGTAATATCATCAATAGAAGCAGCAAGTTCTGTGCTTAAGAATAGTTATAATAATAATGAAAACATTAATAAAAACTTATTTTGAAGAAAAGTGAGTGAGATTCGTTTTGCAGTTTTTGACCACTATTTCAATAGATCGAAATCTAAATTCTCTAGTTTTTACATTTTTGCTTCGCCGCTTAAGGTGACGATTTAAAAATTTTAACCTTCTTCACTCTGTGATTCCGGAACCTAAAGTTGTATCCGGATGAAACTCTAAAGCATTGTATGGGATCATAAGGCCTTTGATTTGAATCTACGTTTGTGAAAAATCGGTCACGCTATATCTGAGGAAAGTGAGTAAGTAATCAGCTTTGGTTTTCGTTTTCTTCATGGCGTGTACGAAATTGAACGAAGCACGTTGTGTGTATCGTTTGTAGAGGCGTGTTGTGTTTTCTTCTTCCGTGTCAGCACGTACCGGTGCGTACGCTTTGTATCATCTTTTCATATGTTGGTTTGAAAATTTTGACACCCATCACCCTGTAATTGCGGAACCGGAAGTCGGTTCCGGATGAAATTTCACAGCAGCATTTGAGACGATATGAGCTTTAAATCAAATCAAGATTTGTGAAAATCGGTTCAAGCGTCGCTGAGAAATCGAAGTGAGTTCTACTTTTGGAGTTATTGTTCGCCATTTTCGGTGCATCCGGGACAGGAAAAGGGGGACCTGTACTGCCGAATTGAGTTTATATACTCACAAACTAACAAGTTCTGCAAAATAGCAGTATTCACTAGTCAGTTTTCCGAGATTTAAAACTGTTTTCGCCATTTTTATTTGTGAAAAATTACTCATAGAATTGAAGGTTTCCTCTTATTGCGCTTTAGCTCCGACACCAGAAATCGGATCCGGATGAAATGTTCTGTAACCGAAAGTTGGATCCAAATTAAATTCGATAGCAAGCTATGGGACCATAAGACGTTTCTTTTGAGCCTAAGTTTGTGAAGTTCGGTTCAGCCATCTTTGAAAAAAAGTGAGTGCATATTTTTTCCATTTTTTGGGTGCAAAAACCAATTACAAAGCATGTTATGTAGCTAATCAAAAAATATTAACCAATTTAACTTGAATGTCATACGCAGAAGGAACAAATTCTGGTGCTACACCAATTCAATCGTTTCGTCTGCTGTGTGTTTGAGACATGCACAATGCTGCACTTCTGTTACTTCTATAAATCAAATTCATGCTGAATAGCGTTTTATTGAGTTTAAGGAGCAAGACTATTTGCAAGCCTATGAGTAATGCCAACAATGTGTGCGTAAAAACAAATTCCGATGCTTCTTTCCCTGATTTTACTAAATAAATCTTCCATATGGTTGAAAAATAAACCAATCGGTTCATACAGCTTAAAATTTCAATTCAAGAATAGCGAAAATCGTAGTCTAAAACTCTTTCGTTTTCCTTAAAACTGCTCGAGAAAAATTATTTCAGTTTCAGCTTACCTCCACTGATACATTTATTTAGCAACAAACACATTCCTATATGGATTTCCTCTTGCAGCAATTTTGTGATATAATGATTTACGTACCTTCTGTAAGTAAACCCGAAAAAAGGAACCTTCAATTTTACACGCGAAAGACAATGAATATGGAATGTTGTCGTAAAACTATTTATTTTCCGGCAAACTGCCTTGTAACAGAAAATATTTAGTTTTATTTATTTTGTGTAGCGCAATCTAATACAAATGCATTGAAGCAGTGTTGCTAACTTTTTTATTAGGGAATTAAAATGTACATTCATAAAATGTAAGCAATTTTCCATTAAACGTTGGTGAAAAATTGTTCGAAACTGATATTTCATCCAAAATGTCAGTTTATTATTGTGAAAAAAGATCGTGCAAGCCACTTTGATAAACTCGTAACACTGCATATATGAATACATAAATCTATGACATACGTACCAAATAAAATGTACGTAATAAACAATTTACCAACACAAGTTAATTTGTTTTTCTCTTGATCCTTAATCTAAATAGTGCAGCGTAATCAATCAGCTGCAATTTAAATAGCCTTTCGTCGCTATAATCACTATTTGGAATGAAGATAAAAACCATTATTGTTCATATTGACCATCCTGCGTGTATCGAAAATATTGCAGTCTTTTTTTCTCAGTTGCGATTCAGTTTCGAATTTATTCAGTAGAGATTTTTTGCATTGATGAAAATGAAGGCGTAGTGAAAATTCAGCATCGAAATATCATCGGAGACTCTTCCAGCTTTCGATTGTCTGTTTCGCTCTCAAGTTTCGCTGACACAAAAAATCACTTGTGAACTTCGAGGCTCAGAGTTTTTTTGGATGCTTGTTTCATGAATGAAAATTTCGGAAGTGATTTTTTCAAAAAATCTCTTGAACTAATTTCTTTACGAGTAATAATGAAATGAACTTTTTATGATCATGATTTTCCCAACACTGGTTTTGATCGAAAGTCACATAAGACGTTATAGCATTCTTCCAGCGCATGCATAACAAATGGACGCCATCGAGGATACCGGAGAAAACATTCTTCCACTTTTCTTTTTCAATGGGAAGAATTTCTCTGAACTGCAACATGATTCTCGGTTGGATTCGTCGGTAGTGGCTTATAGAACTGAATGTAGATTACGTTCCTCGTATTATTAAGCTACAGTAAATGTACCTGCTTCAATTCCAGGTGCATTTGTCCTTTAAGCGAGGTTTCAATTTCTTGTATCGAAGGTCGAAAGCGAGCCCGTTTGAAGCCAACAAGGATAATATTTTTTCGTGTGGTTCCCTCATTCCGTCTTATTGTTGACACAATGTATTGTTTTAATTTGTTTCCATCATTTCAGCCATAAGCGGTTTATTTTGTTGACTGTCTTCGTCGCGGGATGGAAGCAAATACGCTAAAAAAATATCGACCCATAATCGATATGATCCATAATCATCGAAAGTAATTTTCCGGAGTCATCGAGTTAATATTTAAAATATGATCTCATCTTAACTTCCGTTGCTGGAATATAACAGCTACACTCTAGTAAAAGTGCTAAAATTCACCATATTTTCCGAATCATTGGCATTCGTTCGGTATACTGTTTTCAACCTTTAACAGCCGTAAACGCACATAAATTTTCACACTCCGGCCCGAGGCATCTATTATTGATGGTTAGTCCTTACGCGATGAGGTCTGGTCGTTATCTCAGTTCAATAAAGAAGATAATTTGTTCTGCCCGGTTTCCTTGAGCCTCTTGGATTCCATCGAAATATCAGCCCACAATCTGCTGGGCGTTTTTTCCCCAGCAGCACACATCTATACGGTCGATCGACTTTGCCGGAATCGAGCACGGGGCTGAGCCGAACCAAATGGCAAAACCGCCTATGATGCAATGGATGCTGCTGCTGCTGCTGCTGTTTGATTTGCACTTGACAAGCGGAAAGATTGATGGAAGGAAGTTGTTTCCCATCACTCATCGCCCTTTCGATCGTTCGTTTCGATTCTGGAAAAACGAGACGAGGGAGAGCTAGGACGGGAATCCAGACTTTCTGGTTAGTTGCTGGCAAGTACGACTGGTACTGCTTCACTGAGGATGACGAAAGGATGACTGATGGATGACTTCCTAGTCATCGCCGCTCGTTACGATTTGCTTGTTAGCCGCCTTTTAAGGCAAAAAAATAAATAAACTGTTGAGAGAATTTCGGAATATTATTTTTTTGCCGACTGACACGATATTTTTAGTTAACTAACGGAATAATAATTGAGCTGTCATTTTCTACCAACGTGAAAATTACCGTTGAGAAAGGGTAGTATAAATATTCAATCAGATGGGCGTCAGAGCCGAACTTGCATCATAACATATTGATTTAATTTTCCAAATGGAATAGAGTATTCATTTAATTTTTCAATGGTCGTTTCCAAATATTAAACTAACACTTTCAACTGTTTGGTTTGGATTGTTGTTTCTGTTGGCCGGATCGAAGACGTTCCATTTTTATGATTGTTTAGAAAATCGATTTTAAACAAACAGATAGTTCCCATTCCACCCTGCTACTATTTTCTAAACCTAAACTGATCCATAGACCGGTGTGTACACTAACTAAATGAAAATAGATACCGTGATGGGAGAATGGGTAGTACGTAGTTAAAATGTAGGGAGCCCCAGTTATGCCGAAGTTAGTTTATCTCGACAACCCAGCCTGTTGGGAAATATCGAAGCTGTAATATCAATATTTGGTCTGGTGAAACCAGAGCCCAGCTGGGAAGGTCGTAAAATTAAAGCGTAGTGGAAAATGATCCCCGTACTACCATCGGTTTTATCTCGACTCCGATTTCATACAATCGTGAACGTGTGGAGAATCGTCCGGGGAAATATTTACTTCCCAACTCGTGTGCTCACACACTGGCAAGACATCGATAGATGCCATAGACTTATCTTCCACTATTATTGATGGTGAACTGTGATTACACTGTTGTTCTTCGCTATAAATTGTAAAATTATCAACTCTATAATATACCATATTTTATAATATTCTGCATTAGCAGGTCGATTATCATAGAATATAGAACCTAATGATGGTCTTATCTTTCATTGATTGAAAATATTGCTTCCTCTTACCTGAGTGTACGTCATCCAGCAGCATGGTTCGACCTGGTTCGAGTCAAGCCCCCAGAATTCCAGTTCTTCCTCGAACAATGGGCCACAGACATCGGTTGGGTAGTGAAGCTTACCGGTTCTGAAAGGACATAATAATGAAATGATTAAACATGAGAAACCAGGGTTGTTGCCATTGAGCAATTCTTGTTGAAATGTGTAGCAGATTATAAGACTTCACATGCTTTGATTTCAATGCAACTTGGCACAAGTCTTCAATATGGCAACCCCTTATTCATTTTTGTCGAATGACTTAAGAACGATTTTTAAAACAGGTGTTTTTGTTCAGATTTTCAATGAAATACGCCGTTTCAGCCAATTAACTCATTCAACTATCTGTAACATATTGAAACGGCTTAATTCATTGAATATCTGAGTTTTTTCTATTGTATGTCTGCATATATCAAGAACGGATGCTTCTAGGAGGAAGGTCACTATGAGTAAGGGAGAGTGTTCGGTTACCGGCATCCTTTTATTTTAAGCAAGTTGATTCATTTGATTGAAAAAATTTTATTGTCAATTTAGTAAAGTGATAAATTTTGGCAATTCCAAAAAAGGTGTTCGGTTACCGGCACCCCAAGAAATTTCAGAAAAATATAAGTAAAGAATGGAATTATTCAAAGGAAACCCGGAATTTCTTCTTTTCGGAGGCGTTTTGGATATAAGTCTTAATTGTCTGATGGTGACTTCGCCTTGGCTCTCTTGGCCAACGATTCGAATGGTGGCGCCTTTGGTGTTGATTTGGCCAATCTTCCACGTTTTTTTTGTTTCTTACAATATGGGTATTTTCGGGAGGGATTTAAAGCTCAGAGGCCGGAAACGATGTTTGAGGTCGTTTCGAATTCCAAGGTAGCGATCTTCGGTTTATCGATATTCCTTGAAAACCCTTACAATAAGGGTGTTTTCGCAACGGATTAGATATCAGAAAACGATGTTTGAGCAAAGATAAACTCAAGATTACGAAGTATCATAAAAACCTATGAAGCATTTTGGTTCAAGGTTCGTGAACCGATGAACTGTTTCAGGTATTCAGTTGATTGACCCCTCAGTCTGTAAGATTCAATTATAATGCTGGTACCCATGGTAACCTATTTATTATTTACAAATAAAACTAATTAAAAATGGAAACAGCAAAGCACGGGTCGCAGTTGTGGTGTTAACGACTATGAAAGCCGACCAAAGGATTCAGTAACATTTTTAAAATTTCCTGACAAGTCAAAACTGTGAGTAATCATGCAATATGAATTATTACTTATGTATGCAACTTTCCATTAAAATTTAAAGCGCTGATATATCTTGTGTAGTTTACATTTTGTAGAACTAAATTGCAATAAGAAAAAAAAACGATATCCTTCAAGAGGAATTACAGATTGAGAGAGAGGACAAACGAAGACTGCATCGAATATGTAAAATCGACTATTGAAATCATTGGAACTAAAAAATACCAACTGCAAACAATTAATCAAAGATTCAAGAAAATAACATCTTTGGGATTTAAAAACGATCAAATCATCGAAGTTATTTGAAACAATCCGTTATTGAAGGAACCTTTAGAAAAATTTACTGGTCAAATTTTCAAGCCAATCGGAACAAAACTCTGGAAGTTATGGGCCTTTATCTCTCCTTATCTCATACTGCAAAGAAGCAAGAGTCCGGTGACAGGCCCAAGAGTTCTGCTTCGATTGATTTGAAAATTTGACAAAGTATTCTTGAATTGTTTTATTATAACAAAATGCAAAGAAAAACGATGATTTTACGGAAATGTTAGACTCTACGCGCTTCAAAAAAAAATATTTGTTTTTTTCGATTTTATTTACAATAAACACTAAACGTTTAAACGTTTTTCTCGAAAGCAGGTTTTGGAAGTCCGTGTCCATCGTCATTCAAAAACTACTTCACCAATTTTTTTTCAAATGTTACATACACTTTCTACGTGTAAATTACTAGACCCCAACGTTATTCTTTTCATTGTTTGTTTAAACAACCACCAAAAATATAAAAAACTTAAAAAAATCAAAAAGAAATGTTGGGGTCTAGGAAAACGTCTACTGTAACTATTGAAATTTTTGTTGCATTCTTTCAGTTCAAACCCAAGTAAGTTCCCCTTATAGTCAAATGTTAATGTTGTTAGCCTATTGATTTAAAAGATATTTCATTCAGCTGTTTATTTTATTCCTCAGCATAGGTATTCCCAGTTATACATTCTGGGAATGATTAACACAAGGATCAATAAGTCCCGAGACTGAAGTAGAGATGGCGCTCATAGTAAACCAGTAACCACGTCTTTCTAGAGTACTAACCTTTGCTTGAAACGGGTCAAAATTTTAAGTCAATTCGACCAGAAACAGCTGAGTTATCGAGGTTGGAGTAAAGTCGTTTTGTAGTTTGTTTAAAAAATGGAAAAAACCGAGTTTCGTGTTTTGATAAAACAATGTTTTTTAATGGGTAAAAACACCGTGCAAGCGAAAAAATGGATTGAAAAATGTTATCCGGACTCTTGTCCATCAAAAGCAACGATTTGTCGGTGGTTCGCCGAGTTTAAACGTGGTCATACTGACACAAATGACGCGGAACGCTCGGTTAGACCTGTGGAAGCCGTTACACCGGAAAATGTGGGTGAAGTGACAAAAATTATAATGAAAGATCGTAAAGTGAAGCTCCGTGAGATTGCTGAGATGACACAGATATCATATGGAAGTGTATTTACTATCCTTCATGAAAAATTGAACATGAAAAAGGTGTTTTTTTTCCAAGTGGGTGCCGCGATTGCTTTCGGTGGAACAAAAACAGCAACGAGTCGATGATTCAGAAAGCAGTTTATCGCTATTTACTCGCAACAAAAAAGATTTCTTGCGTCGTTACGTCACCATGGACGAAACATGGATACATCACTACATTCCAGAGTCGATGCGGCAGTCATCCGAGTGGTTTGTTCCATTTTTTAAACAAACTACAAAACGACTTTATACTCCAACCTCGATAACTCAGCTGTTTCTGGTCGGATCGACTTAAAATTTTGACCCGTTTCAAGCAAAGGTTAATACTCTAGAAAAACGTGGTTACTGGTTTACTACGAGCGCCATCTCTACTTTAGTCTCGGGACTTATTGATCCATGTGTTAAGTTTCATCGGTTCTGATTCCTAATACTTAAATAGAAACATATGTTCCTTGCACCATATTCAACTAAACAGATAGTGTCAGAGTGATGTAGGATTTATACATCATGTTCGGTTCATATTTAGTCAATTTCCGAATGATTATTTATGGAATGAGAAAAATGTATACACTAACAGAATTTGGGATAATATTTACATGATAAACAAACTAAGTAACATTCAAGTCGAATGAATAGTTGAAGTTCAAGGCTTTGACTATTGACAGTGAACCGGATTCATCGAGGGGTCGTATTTCGCTGGTACATACAAAATCACCGACTACTCCATCTTGAGTTTATCTTTGGTTTCAAATTTCAATATGGTAACTTTTGGTTCATCCGTTAAACCGAAAGTCGCCATTTTGGCATTAAAAATGCCTTACTCTTCACTATACGGGGCCGGGTGTCAATTAAAAGTTTCAAAAATAGCCGCGTAACCTTTTTGTGTCATAATTTTGAACGTTAATAACTCGGTCATTTGTTGATGGATTGTTATAATTTAACAACCAATCGATTCGGAAACTTTTAACTTAAACATGTATGACGACGTCGTTTCAGTATTTCAATAGCATACTATTGAAAAAATGGTTGGAATCGACCTATGTTTTCATCCACCAATTCCTGCTTTACAAAATGACGTCAACTTATTGTTCGGCATAGGAGGCTTTGCGTCATGCATAAAAAACACCACATCGTTCTGCGTAGTATGAAGAGAAATCTATAAATATAGGCTGCACAATATTTCTTTGCCTAGTTGATGTTTGACTGCGAATGAAACAAGTAGCTCGTCCAGTGAGCTGATGACTGGATTGTATATGCGTTCACTTGCTGGATTGTCGCTTTTGCATTATGTGTTGGTGAAACTTCCTGCTGTCTGCACAACACCGCTTCGTGTTCGCTTGAATATCTTATAGGGCAACGGCTCCCTATTTCATCTGAGCTCCTATTTCCATCTCATCCCTTCACCTCATAACATTGATCATGAATAATATTTTAAAACCTACCGGAAGCAAACTGTGAAATGTTTTAAAATGATTTGAAAAGCTATTGTCACACTTTCCTATTGAAAGAAATGGTTTTAAATTCTTCGGTGATCGTTTTTTTCATATAAAATAAACTCACTTTTCAATTTAGTACACACTTTCGTCTCAAGATTTACAGTTCGTCATGTTTCTGAATATCTACTAATCGATTCGTCTCAAAACATGATCACTATTTCGCACAATTACACTACCATTGAATGCTGGATGACTTCATAATTAGTTTTGTTCACTTGCCACTTGTTTAGTTAACGATTAAAAACTTCAAAATTTACCCGACAAGCAATAAAAATCTTCAAAACTATGAGATGAAAGTTTTTCACTTCGTTCACTTGATTGCGCTTTGTTTTCATCTCATTTGGTTTCGCAAAGTTGCCAAGTTATCTCATAATGTTACAAAACAAAAATTGTTTATTTTCTTCAAATTATCATCAAAAAGTATGTTTTTGGTATCCGTGACATTAGTTTAATTATATTATTGATATTAATATTTCAATAAAACTGTTTCTGTTTCGAATATTACCAGAAAGAACGTGTTAAATACTAATGAAATAACCACTGTGGCAAATCTAGTAGCACTAGTTTCATTCCGCTATACGCCAACATAACGCTGTGAAGTGTGTGTGTGTTTCATCGGCTGTGCACAGAGATGCCAGGTATTTTCATAGAAAATATGTATTACTTTGCATAGAAAGTCTATATCTGTTCTATCTGTTTTCACTAATAAAATGATGTTAAAAGATAGTTCTTTAGATTTTCGTAAGTCATTGCCCCATTAATTAGATAATTCAACGAGTAAATTTTTTACCAATAATAATAATGTGGAAAAATCCTGGTGGGTACGGTTGTATCGTTTGAGTTGTATATGTGGCAGCGGTAAGGCAGTCGGTCACCAGAATGTCTGCAAGCCATATTTTTCCAGCTGACAGCGTTTAGTCAGCCATCTGGCAGCCATGCGAATGCGGGTGAGAGTGTAATAGTGGAATATTTTGTTTTGATTGCTGTTGCCATTGCTAATTTATAGGATGAATAAAAGATCAACGATAGGATGGATAAAAATCCATTGAGATGAAATTAGGAGCAGAGTAGTGGAAACATCATTAGTGTTTTTAGCTGTTTTATAAATATTAGTTGAATTTTCAAGGAATGTGAATCAATTTTCAACGTGGAGCAAGGCGAATGAAGCAGTAATATGAAATAGTTACAGTGATTTTAGTGGCTAAATCGGGGTTTGAAGGCGACGTTCTTACAAATGAGATGAAATAGGGAGCCCTTACCCTATATCATCTAGCTATTGAAAAACCGAACCAGCATGGTTATAGGTTCTTTTGAAACATCCCATGTATTTAGCAAATTGTTGGTCGATTTTGCCATTAAAAATGTCTTACACTTCGCTTCCCGAGGCTGGGTGTCAAATTAAAACATGCAAAACTAATCGCGTTTAATTTTTCTGCCATAATTTTGAACGCTCATACCTCAGTTATTTGTTGATGGATTTATATAATTCGATTCGGAAACATTCCAATCGATTCGGAAACATTTAACTTAAACTTATGAGAAAACGTCATTTGAATATTTCAATTGCATTCCATTGAAAAATTTATTTGAATTGAGTATTTTTTTTTTGGTTCTCTGGTAACTATCAGGCTAATTTAGTATTATCGGCAATAGATCTAATTCGGATCTAATTTACAGCGCTTGTTCCTTGATGATTTGTTAATGGAATTTCCTCATTTAAATGATTCCAAAGCTTCAATATTGTAAGCTTAAAAATGTTTTAATTTGTCAACGGATCGGTTTGCATACTTAAATCTCCATTCCCATACGAACAAAACGGTGGCGCGAAAATGGATTCAGTATAAAGTTGTGTTATTATGATAATCATAGAAACTTCTTCTTCATTATATGTGACTGAACAAGTTGTTGTCCCACCAGGTATTAAACGCTTCAAAAGATTCAAAATTAAATTCTGAAACTTATTTAAAAGCGGTCTCCTTGGTTTAGTAGTATAAATGAGCTCCACAGGCTCACATATACAGTACAATTAGATACAATATCATATAGTATCAAAGATAAACTAAAGGTAAGTTTACTTGCGATTTTACATGTATCGTTTGAATAGCAACCCTCGTAGAATTTGGTTAACCGCCAGTTTCAGTTCAATTATTATTTGCTTCAAAACACGCATTGTAACTATGACAATGTTCATTCATGTGTTAATAACATCAAGTTACAATATGAACAAAATTTCTGAATTTTGTTGCGTATCAATTTCGTATATTCCTAATATGCCAAAGCGAAAATCAATGTAAGTAACTAAATATTTTATGCGGACTGTTTCACATTTTTCTTCCTCGTATTGTTGCCATATTATTTACCGACACTTTCCGAAGATTATCGACGATTTTGAAGAAGGATTAATAAAATTACACTATTACTGAGCTTACTGGTACAACATTTTTCGTTAAAATAAATAAAATCTTCTCTTGGATCGATTAACTGTTTATAAAATTAACAAGTTTGTATGTTTCTCGAAGATTATTGTCATAAAATAAAACAGTTTCATTTGTTCAGGATTAAATCTTTAGGTTGTTTGTATCTAAAATTGAGCTTTCAAGTAACTTTGAATTCTAGTTAAAGGACGTTATTCAAAATCTTAACAATGTAAAAAATTGTGGAAAGGGATCAAAATTGAATATAATTAATTATCAAGAAAAAATCTAATTGTCAATTTTATCATTCGCCAACAATCTAAGCGCTTAAACTAGAGCAAGTTTGTAATTAGTCAATTGAAAAAGTTTTTAGTTTAGTGTATCATCATCTCTTTATTTTTGTATATATTATGAAGACCTTAGAAACGTTCCATTTTTAATGTTATTGTGCTCGGTCGTGTCTTGAATACAACCCTCTAATTTTTTGATTTAGAAACGACCTTAAACGTTTATTGGGTTATATATTCACATTGTCAGGATTTCTTAGGAAAATCAAGAAACCGGAGGCCGCCATCTTGGGTTTTGGAACGACACGAAACTTTTTTTTTCGGCAACTTCGTCAAATCCGCTCCGAAAAAATCCATCTTAGACGCTCGTATCCGTACTGTATTTTACAGTATTGCACTGTATTTTCGACCCAAATACTGCGTACTGCTCTTAACCCTCAAATGTACTGTATTTGAATTTAAACTGTATTTCTTCTCTGATATGTACTGTACTTAAAAAATACAGAATTGTAAGTCTTTAACGCATTGCATTTCGATTTGCGCAATCCAAAATGCCAAAAAGAATTGTAAAAACATGTAGCAAATATAAATACATGCAAACAACATTTTTCTCATTATTCGTTCCTGCTCAGAGCGAGTCACAAATGAGAATATGAAAATTAATCATCTGATAATTATTTGCTTTTAACGATTTGTTCAGTCTTGTTAGGACGTAAAGACGCCATGAGCTAGTTTTAAATTTGATCAGTATCTAATGAGGAAAACAGTTTGAAAAACCTCGAAAAAGCTTCCGCGGAGACGAGGCTCGAGCCCGTAGCTACCTCCTATCCAGGGAAATCGACTCATTTAGGGCTGAAACAGTTGGCGGAAGGGTTGCTATAGAGATATGACTTCAAATAAGCGGCGTGGCACCCGAACACAGCTGAACATGCTCGATTCAATTAGGCTGCTTCTTTGTGTGTTTCCCATGCTGGATAGTTTAAGGCCTGGTTCCTCCAAAAAACATGTTTTTTTAAATTCACTTATTGTTTAAGCAATATTTCAAAACAAAACTTTTTACAGATAAAAGTACATCACCTCAAATTCCCCTTTTTACCAACTTTTCGGTCGCACGACTAATTCTATATCACTTCCAAGAGTATTTTCTAACAATTTACGGACAATTTTTTTTCGATTTTTTTGAAAATTAATTGGAGAACCTGCGGCTTCGGGTTCCGTTTCTGCGTAGATTTCTCGCGGTTTCTATTACATAGGTGTATTTGCATGTTATTTTTCCAATCTGTTTTCCTCGTTAGATTCACTTTTTTTCAATAATAAGAACTTTATCGATATTGTAAGCGTTTTCTGGAATGTATTATTCGAACACGTTCCAAAAATACCCGTATTGTAGTGGTTACCCGGAAACCATTTCCATTTTCGACAAAAACTTTTTTTACTAACTAGGTAGACTTTACTTCGGGACTTGGTTCGCAAAAAGAGTTATGTAAAAAGAGGTAACATAAAAAAGTGTACGTAAACGGAGGTTTGGGTGTATAATTCACATAGTGTCTTATAAAACTGAACGCAGATTACGCTGTTCGTCTTATTTAGCTGCAGAAAATGTACCAGTTTGTAAATCGAGATGCATTTTTGATGCATTTGCTAAACAAGGTTTTGAATGCGAGTCTCCGTTAGAAGTTAGCAGCGATGGTTTTTTTGTATTGGTTGTGATACCTTTTGATGGATTGTTTTATCTCATTTTGAAATCGTCATATTGTTCACACACTGTACTTTTCTTTGTTTCTAATGTCCCGGTCGCTAGCGGTTTTTTTTATCTACTACCTTGAACAATTGATTGACGATTACTGGTATAAATGTTATTTTTGTTGTGATGTATAATGAATCACCATAGATGTTTTGCAGATGGCGTCTTGGGTACAAATGATACCAATAGTGGAGCTCGTGCGAGACTTGAGTAAACACAACTCGTGCCGGTATTAAACTTTCCAAGTGCCTATTGGCATTTTTAGTTATAACCGCCACGTCCGACCGGTGAAGCCGTGTGACACAGACATTGTTTTGTACGAAAACATGCTTGCGGCTTGCTGGTCGGATTTTTCTGTGTGGGTTGTTGAATATGTACGTGAACTTCCGTTCAAGCGAGTCCGGATGCGGCTTGTGCAAACATCGGCCTGATTCATACTCTTTCCTACATACACATACACAAACGCAAACATACGCAGCTACATTCCGAATTGAGGAGTACTTCTGTTCTCTGGCATACATCTGCTAACAAGATCAACTAACGCTTGGGGAGTGGAATGATTTGTGAGATTGTGAAAGCCCTCCCAAAAAAAAAAACAGAACGACACAAAAGGATGTAGGTGCCGATAACTAAACCGAAATAAACCGGATCCGTTACCGTACCAACCGTCGCACAGTGGTCCAAAACTGGACGAAGACTAACGTGTCTCCGAAGAAGTTTTACAAGATTATATTACGCTTCTTTTGAAAGTGGCACCTTAATTTTTGTTAAGGGGATAGTACCAATTTTGAATAAAAATAACTTTTTTTTTCATGAAATTTTTTTTCTATCTCTTTTTGAAGAAAAAAACATTTGTAGTATTTTTGCTGAATATATAAATAATGCAAAAAAAAATTTTTTTTAGATATTTAACTTTATTTTAAAAACAGTTTTTTTTATTTATCTACGTAGAATCTACCTCTATTACCTAAGTATCTACTACAAAGTGCGCGTAAACACTCATAAACAAGCTCATGCTTGCACGCGCAACTTAAGCAAATTGTTGTGATTTTTGTTTTGTTTACTTTTTGACAATAAACAATATTAGAAAAAATCTAAGTGGAACTCGATGCAATTTTTTTTATGCCTTTTCAAAGTTAGTTTTAAATATTGAAAATCCGAAAAACTATCAAAAGTTCAACACATATTAAATAAATGGAAAAATGTTTTCCAAACAAAATATGAAAAAGTATTGTAAAAGTACAAGCTTTTACGACGAGATTCCATTTTTTAACGTGTAAATAATTTGAGTTATCGTGAAGCAACACTTTTTTAAGACGATATGTTGATCGTGCGACGCTCACTTAGAGATGTGCGAAACAGCTCATATCGGTGAGAAGCTCCGAACCGATCAGCTCACTGAAGGGAATCGATTCAATGCATCAGCTCATCAGCTCATTAGGTTTGTTTTGAGCGTCGTTTTCATTTCCGCCGTTTTTATTTCATATGCATGATCGAAATCATTGATGCACATAGAACAATGCTATGCGAACTAACTTGTCTACGAATTATTATTATGTTATATTTGAAAATATCTGCAAAAGTGGCATCCCTGAATGTACCTTACCCTACTGAGTGAGAGATAAGATTTCTTATTGACAATGGCTCATTCAATCTGTTAAAGAAAGATAGATACACATTTGCAAGAACCGAACAAAAGCTCATGCACACATTTCTTCTCATTTATAACTCGCTCTTCAAGAGCCGAAGATCCGTTCAGCTCGTAGCTTCCCGAGTAAAGTCTAACATCAAAATGAGAACAAATTGAAATGCGATTATGATAGCAATATTAGATTGAAATCCTAGGATGATATCGACTCATCAAACTTTCAATTAATATCACATTATGTTATCATTTTGCTGTTTAAAGGCAAAAGTTTTGTGAAACTCCAAAAATGAAAATATTAAAATCAATAACTTAACATTGAAATTGAGCAAATTTCAAGTGGCAACACAAAAATACAAAGTTAAGTTTCAATGGAAGAATTATTCCTTAAATCCTATGTTGCCTTTTACAAAAATGCGTTGACATCCTGCCAAGATCCTGCAGTTGACAGCAATCATAACCGCGAAGAATCGATTTTTTCAACATTTTTTCAACTTTTACGCAAACAATGCTCTTTCTCTTTAACCACGAGAATATTGGTGTCAACCCGATCAACAAGGGATAACAAAATTGTATCTGGGGTTGTTTCGTTTTTTCTATCTGAATTAGTTATAAGCTTGGCCTTGTTAATAGTTAAAATAACAAAAATTATAACTCAATTTAACCTAGGTGATAACAAAATTGTAACAAACCTTGATATGTAAATATCAATATTATATCTAAATTTGTTACAAATTTAGTACGACTTTTCAGCTGTTATTACCCATTTTTTGGGGTTAAGGCTTTATCGTGCAAATCTAAAAATAGATTTCGCCAAGTAAGATGAAATTGCATACCTTTAGGCGATTTGATTTGCGATAAAAAAAAACATATACAGTTAAGCGACTGGTTTCGAACCGGGAAGTTTTGAGTTGCCAACATACGCTACGATTGCATCGGGCCATGAGAACCAACTGAGGTTGGAAGGATATATTGGCATAATATAATAACTAGTGTAAGTCCATATTGCTACAAAAACAATCTATCGCTCTCCACCTCTTTCGTCGTTTCCTTCCAACCGGCATAGGAATGACAAAGGAGCTATTTTAGAACTATGAGCAAGCTTTTTTATGGTACTGAAGAATAGTTGTAAATGAACGGAAATGATTATCGTTATTCAAAAACTACTGAACCATTTTTTTTTCAAATTTTGCACACACTTTCTACATATAGAAAAACAGACCCCAACGTTTTCTTTTTCGTTGTTTGTTACTTTGGGGAGGTTTTACAGCTACAAAATGGCGGATTTTTTCGTGAAAAATCGTAGTTTTCACTTTGAACAACCCAAAAATTTAAAAAAAAACTAAAAAAAATCAAACAGAAACATTGGAGTCTAGAAAATCTTCTACTCTAACTATGCTGCGTTCATTTGTTCACTTCTGATTAGTGTGCGCTGAGATACAGTGGACACCGCAAATCATGATTATTAATAAGCGTTCTCAAAAATACCTATTCACCGACTTATTTCTCAATATTTTTCCACGAAAAAATTACAAAATGCTCTTCGAATGATGTGCAAAACATTTGAATTTATTTTGTTGAACGATAATTCTAGTAAAAATTCGCAAATATGATGATTTTTTTCATCGTTTAGACCCGAGTTTTGAAGCTTTTACCCTTACCATTCTTTGTTCATAAAAGAAAATGTGCAAAATAATCTTGAAAAATATTTATTTTCAATTTAAAATTAATATTTGAATAACAACTTTACACAATTTGAGTAGGAATTACTTATGAACGTTCTTAAATTTAAAATTTAAGCTGTCATTTCAAAATCAAATATCAAATTATTGTTTTCAAAAGCATCTCCAGGTATGTGAAATAGGAAAAAATGTTTGTTACTGTTATGTTACTGTTTGTTATTGAAGCATAGCATTTTTCGGGTTGAAAGTCAGAAACATGATCGACAAAAGTGTTTGACCTCTTTTTTTTCAATTCTCTAGTATAGTTTAACCTGAAATATAACGACCCTTAATATAATATCTGGACTTGCTATAATCTTAATCTTAATAAAATCTGAATGTTTGCTTCTGATTTGGAATCATATTTATAACATATTGAGATATAAATATTAGGATCACATATAATTTTGATAGAATCCTGTTATGCTCTGTTGATCGGGAAACCACACGTCTGGGAGCCATTAGATAAATTGGCGATCATCGGTACCACGTTTGTCTGAAGCAGGTTAATCTGAATAGTGGCTTTGGCATTCCCATCTCGCTGATCGTCTGCCGTAGAAGGAGCTTAACACAGAATTTGATATGAGAAATATGTTTGACGTCATCGATTTCGTTCTAGATACGTTAAGTTTCCGATATTGTAACAATTTTTGCATTCAGTTTAAATAAAAAATGTTTCGATATTTGTAATTATACGACGCCGTGAAGTTCATTCCACCATTATTTTCAGTGGTTTGGACCATTATTTTCAGTGCATCCAGTTTTTAGACCATTATTTTCAGTGCATCCAGAAATCGGGGACCGGGATGGCGAAAATAATCTACTCGCCAAACCCGTTCTGAAAATACCCATAACTTTATATCCAACAGTATGGAAAAATTCATTGTTTACGATGTTCGAACATCGAACATTAAATGTCTCAGATTTCGGAACCTAGAGCTAATTCTTAATAATACCTTTAGTGGCTTAGAGAAGCCACCAGGAAAATGTATGTTGAATTTGTATATTCCTAAGTAGTCAACAAACTGTGACACTCTTCAAAACAATTCTCATTCCTAGTTATAAATGCTTAGAACTTCATGGGATACCTTATTGCCGGATTCCTAATTCACGTTCCCTGTGTTGTAGAAGACTTCACTGTTAAACGTTCGGTCTTCAGAGCCTCTAAATTCGTATTTCAAAGTGATTACATGTGCGAGGTATGTGAGATCAAGTAGATAACTCAATTTAATGTTATAATGTTTGAATGCTACAGCTTTGAATATGAAAAAGGACAAAGAGAACATTTTTATACTGTGCTCAAATAACCACACAGCTATTCACGGTGGATGCGTGATGGAAGCGACGCAAGGAGTGTGCATTGACAGAAACTACCTGTATACAACTTTGTGAAACAACACTGCTTGTCATATAACCGATCATTTTCCGTCTCCTTATAGCTAACACTTACAGTACATAGCAATCGCTAAAAAGTTCGCACTCCAAATCACCTAAGTTCGAAACCGGATCTCTCCGCGCGCGGTAGTTTTGGAAAATCGCATAAAATCTTTTTTTTAATAACTTTTTAATTACTATTTATTGGAATATGAGTTAAAATTAAATTATTAAGATTTAAATTGGGTGTTCAGCCACAAGTGGTGACTTTTCAGCTCTATTATATATATGATTTGGACTTGTTCCGCAATATTTTAACTTGTCAAAATCTCATGTCAACTGGCCCGTCGGAATAAGGACATCATTGGCTTCCGCAATTCTGACATTTTTGTGAAGGGAAAATTCTAAACCTACTTGTATTGTGTAATGGGGAAAAGGAACTTATATACTAACTTACTAACTAATACAGAGAGCGAATTGATTCAATTGAAGATTGCATCGATTTTTGTCGGAATTTGCTTATAATATTATGCGACATTACATCTAATGGTTCTATATTTGTGAGTCTGTGTAACTCATTTGTGCTAAACCAGGGAGGACGCTTCAAAATCATTTTCAGAATTTTATTCTGAATCCTTTGAAGCGTTTTCTTCCTGGTGGAACAACAACTTGACCAAATTGGTACCGCATAAAGCATGGCTGGTCTGAAAATTTGTTTATAAATCAACAGTTTGTTTTTTAGACAGAGCTTAGAATTTCTGTTTATAAGAGGATATGAACATTTAATATATTTATTACACTTTGCCTGGATTCCTTCAATGTGATCCTTGAAAGTGAGTTTTTTGTCATACGTTAAACCTAAGTATTTAGCTTGATCAGACCATCTCAATTTCAAGCCATTCAATTTGATAATGTGATTATTGTTTGGTTTAATAAAAGAAGCTCTTAGCTTATGAGGAAAGATAATTAATTGCGTTTTTGCTGCATTTGGTTTAATTTTTCATTTTCACAGATAATCACTGAAAATTTTTAAACTTCTTTGTAGGCGACTGCAGATCACTCTTAGATTTCTACCTGTGGCTAACAGACTTGTGTCGTCACAGAATAGCGATTTCTGACAACCAACGGCTAGATTTGGAAGATCAGAAGTGAAAATATTATACAAGATTGGAGCTACACTCGAACCCTGCGGAACACCGGCTCGTACGGGCAGCAATTCAGATTTACAATTCTGATAGCTAACCTGAAGAGTACGATCAGTTAAATAATTTTGAATCATTTTGATCAAATAAATAGGAAACTGGAAATCAGACATTTTTGCTATTAAACCTTCGTGCCAAACACTGTCGAATGCTTTTTCTATGTCTTGAAGAGCAATTCCAGTGGATAACCCAGAAGATTTATTTGATTTTATCATGTTCGTTACTCTGACAAGTTGATGAGTAGTTGAATGTTCATGACGAAATCCAAACTGCTCTTGTAAAAAAATTGAATTCTCATTTATATGATACATCATTCTCAACAAGATAATTTTTTCAAAAAGTTTACTGATAGATATTATGTTTTCAATGTGCTTTCACTGAGAGCAAAACTAGTTATCACTTTGATGTCACACAGCATTTTTTTTGCTTTCGATTTTGATCTCTTAATCTCAAATTAAGTAATCGATAAATACGAACAGCACAACATCAAATTGAGTTTTCTTTTTGATCTCACACTCTACTCGGGTTGTTTCCACCTTACCAGCAAGTATGTCAGGTTATTTTTTCAAAAATCTTTGATCAAGCCAAAAACCTGTCTATGCAAAATCTGTGCACGTTTCCCCGTTTCCATAATAGCTGATCGGAATCATTTTGGCAAGCAAAAAAAAAGTCTCACTATTTTCAGAAATCTGTGAAAATCTTCCTTAAAATTCCTTAAAAACCCTTACAATGTTAGTATTTTCGAAACGGGATTGATGAGTAGATGACGGAAAACGATGTTTGAAGTGGTCGGAAATCCAAGATAGCATCTTCCGGTTTTTTTATATTGCTTAAAAACATTTACAATATGGGTATTTTCGGGACGGGTTTGATGAGTATATACCGGGTTTCAAATCAATGACCGTGTTCTCCATTTTTTTTATTATTTTCAGTGTTACACTTATAATTTCAGTTGTTTTAGTGTACATGATAAAGTCAAAAGAAGTACGGTTACTCTCATCACAACACATTTAATTTTATTTTAACTTGTCAAAATCTCATGTCAACTGGCCCGTCGGAATAAGATTTAACATTTTGTAAGCCATTGAGAAACCGGGATATTATTTGGCTCAAGTGGTAAGAGTCAGTTAGACAACCACATGACACCGAATTTTTAATATTTATGAGCAAATCCAGAAATAAATAACAGATAAACTGGCAGGATCGACTTTCTCCGAATCGTCGAATGTCAAAATTTGAAACCGTAACTAACCACTTCAAACATCGTTTTCCGTCATCTACTCATCAATCCTTTTCCGAAAATATCCACATTGTAAGGGTTTTTGAGGAATATCGACAAACCGGAAGTCGCCATCTTGGATTTATAAACCACTTCAAACATCGTTTTCCGTGAACTACTCATCAATTTCGGTTCGAAAATACCTACATTGAAAGGATTTTAAAGAATATTGATAAACCGGAAGTCGCTATCTTGGATTTCCAAACCACTTCAAACATCGTTTTCCGTCAACTACTCATCAATCCCGTTCCGAAAATACCCACATTGTAAGGGTTTTTAAGGAATATCGACAAACCGGAAGTCGCCATCTTGGATTTAAAAACCACTTCAAACATAGTTTTCCGTCAACTACTCATCAATCCCGTTCCGAAAATACCCACATTGTAAGGGTTTTAAGGAATATTGATAATCCGGAAGTCGCCATCTTGGATTTCCAAACCACTTCAGACATCGTTTTCCGTCAACTACTCATCAGTCTAGTTCCGAAAATACCCACATTGTAAGGATGTTTAAGGAATATCGATAAACCTGAAGTCGCCATCTTTTTTTTTTTTTTTTGTTTCAATTATAGAGGTTTTAACACCTTAAGGTCATTCACCTCTTCGGACCAGAAAATCTTTCTGACCCTATGTGCGCGGGGTTGGGAATCGAACCCAGGTAGGCTGCGTGATAGGCATCGACTATCCCATCACGCTATACCCGTCCCCTAAATATCGCCATCTTGGATTTTGAACCGACCCCAAACATCATTTTCTTGCACCCACTTATCACATCCGTTCCGAAAATGGCCATGTGATTGGGGGTTTCCACATTCATTACACAAAACTTTTTTTACGAACCAAATCCCAAATAACGTAAACTTTTTTACGAACCAAAACCCAAATAACGTAAACTTTTTTTTACGAACTACCTCCATTTACGAACCCCCGTTTAGTTCGTAAATGGAGGTTTCGATGTATTGAGCATATCTTTTTCTATAAATTTTGTGAAAATCAGCTGCATTAAGTTGCATATTTCGCTTTGGTGTAGGGTTTTATCATAGGTAAAAGTAAGATAAAATGTTGTATATCATTGCCAGGAAACAACAAACCTATACACTACCTTTAACAAAAATATTGGATTTTTTATTTTCTTCAATTATTCCAAACAAAGTATACATAAAAAAATATCTCGAAACAAGTTATGAATAAAACTGATTTCAAGGGGGTTGCCAGAAAAACGCTTTGTATATCCGAAACGGTGCGACCTAGACTTTTGGTATATTTGACAAAGTAAATTATTTTCAATAGTTGTAAAACTTTGTAGAAGGAAATTTTTTCTATCTCTTCAAAAAAAAATGATGGTTATATTTTTGGCAAAGTAGGCTATGAACAATTAGGGATAGAATCAAATTACGCGGTATATATTTGTAAATAATTTCTTAAAAGCTATATGCATTAAAAGAACGGTTTGGCAACTACTGATTTATGTCCACGTTTTAATTGATTCGAACCACTGTGCGTCGGTGGTTTCCCAGAATGCTGTTGAATCAGTTTCCTCCGACCGACAATACGAAGTCCGTTATTTCTGCCGGAACGTTTCTGGGGAGCAATCTATTACGCATGCAATGGATCGTTGTGAAGTGTAAATATCTCGAATGAGAAATTTTAGCTCTTTTTTTTGTTATTTCGTTTTACAGCTACTCTTCGAACAGTTGCATTTTGTTCCATCGATTTTAGCCGTTGTTCGTCAACGACTGTTTCTGACATAGCACTTTCGTTAAATTCTAGATTTCCAGAGGCGAAAATAAATATGCAGACTGTCGTTATTACTTCTTGAAACAAGCAAACTTTGCACTTACCTGTAGTAGTTCAGAACCTGCGCAAACACTCCCGGATGCCGGTCGAAGAAGTACTCGTCCAGGATGGGGTCGTAGTTGGCCAACGCCTCGGTCAGTCGTGATAACCGAGTGGCGGGAATTTTTTTGAGCGTCGCTTTGTACGTTTCGTGTCGAATGCCACCGACATTCAACACAACCCGGTGGTCCGAGTCCATGTTAATATTCATGGTTTTTTATGTTTACTGTTGGGGACGCTTACTGAATTGATGAGATGTAAAAACTAGACACTATCTGTTATCGGATGACCACTATCTAAGTAAATACCTACATTCAGCTCATTTTCACAGAGAATGTTCGGATTGAAATGAACTGCAATCATCTAGCTTCACGTTGCATGCAGAACATGTAAAAGTCTTTCACCACAAGAAACTTCTTATTTACACTCACTCCCCAGTATTTCCCTTTTCAATTGGGCAAAATATTGCATTTATGATGTTTGTGATCCTGCTGCTGTTGCTTTGCTGGATGCTGGGCGATTCCACAGAAATCGCTTCGCTGTATGGCAGCAGCAGGAAAAATTAAACTGTGAACTGGTAAGTGCACTGATAAACTTCTTGTGGTAAGTACAGAGGGCCAATTTCTATTTCACTTCTACTGATGTAGACCGCCTGAGTGCTCCGACATTTCGCTTTCCATAGAAGAAAAAAGCAGGGGAAATATTTTACGTCTTTTCCATTCCGTGCTTCAATCCTTCGGGTGGACTCCTATTTAACTATGGAACTTGAAGTGGAAAATATGTCAAAACTGGAAACACATATTCTGCCTAGTTGTTTTTATGTCAAATTGAGGTACCGTGCAAAATCGGCACAATTTTCTCATTGTGTTCGCATTTCCCAATTTTTCAGATCCTTATAACCGTTTTCACACTGTTCGTTCCTTTTTTTCCCTTATCACAAAACGTCTTCTGTCAACACAAAAACGTGCAGCAGCTCATGACCATACCGTACTAAGCATTACGATTTTTCCTTCATCCTTTTGCCTTTGAGCAAATCTCGCCTGTTTGATTCGTTTTCTTTTTTTCATGCTAGTAGATTTTGTTTTCGGAGCACTGTCCTTCCGGGAGCTCAAGTTTGTCTTAGTTCACTTCTTCTGCTAACTTGCACTACTATTTCCTGGGAAGCTGTCGACGTCTGAACACAAAGTTTCCCAATTAATCTGCAAGGGTAGTTCGTTCCTAGAAAATCACATGCAACAAACAGTCATTCGAATAGCTTTTCATATTTGCCACGATTTTCGTCATAGACACTGTTTATGGGAAATAAACCGACAATGGATATTTAATTTAGACAGATTTCTCACTTTAATTATTCCGTTAACCAGAAAGTATCAAATTGATGTGATGGTAAATT
The DNA here is from genome assembly GCF_030247185.1 of Malaya genurostris. Lineage (NCBI taxonomy): Eukaryota > Metazoa > Arthropoda > Insecta > Diptera > Culicidae > Malaya > Malaya genurostris. Next base: position 325,548,080 of record NC_080571.1, read on the forward strand.
ATAGCTCTTCGTCGTCACCGAAGTCGAGTGTAAAGGAAACGCATGGTGGATTTCAGATAAATAAAAGCACACCGACCGGAACTGTTCTAAAACCGGTACAGGATAGCACTCCTAGGCACGCCAACCGCCAGCACACATAATTCGTTGAGCATTCCAAGCTTCCGTGCTTTACATACTGCATTGCATGAATCACCCAGGGGTTAGCAGGAGTGAATAATATATGAGAGCTGTGCCGATGCGGATTGCTGGTGCCTCCGAAAGGCGAATATCAAGCGTAAATTGATCTCACGCCGTGATGACAACGAATGCTGCCGGGATTCGCAGAATGCTTTTCTGCTTCCAAGTTCAGCGATGTGTTGGCATGGAGGTGACACGTTCTGTCTTCTCTCCCGGGGGTCGGATGATCTTACGATGGAATGTTCCATTTGTTTCCAGGAATTTCAATCTTTGCGGGGAGGCTTTGCTGGGAGTAGACCTGCGGGTGAGAAATCGAAATGGCATATGTAAATGTTAGTATGGTTGGTTGTGTTGGCTGAAATATTAATAATGGTCCTAACACTGTCGGCTAGCAATTCAAACTAGAAGATGGAAGATGAGATTTGATGTGCTTATGACAGGCATTTAATAGAATTTGCAAATTCGATCGGAAATTGATATTTCAAAACGATGATAATGATGAGATTTGCACAGTCATTCATCAATTGACATCCGATTGCAAGTGTAGTCGATCTGAAAATTTCATTTTTCGAGTTCTTTGTACTTAGATGTCGATTTTCTATAGTAAAAATGGCTAATATTAGAGACATTGAGTTGTATACAAAAAAAACTGACACGCTAGCTTCAAAATTTCTTTGATATTGAAAATTGTTGAATGCATTCTATCAGAATCTGTTCGTTTCGAGTGGTGTTCAAAAATCGGCCAAATAACACATGGATCAATAAGTCCCGAGACTAAAGCAGATATGGCGCTCGTAGTAAACCAGTAACCACGTCTTTCTAGAGTACTAACCTTTGATTGAAACGAGTCAAAATTTTAAGTCGATCCGACCAGAAACAGCTGAGTTATCGAGGTTGGAGTAAAGTCGTTTTGTAGTTTGTTTAAAAAATGGAGAAAAAACCGAGTTTCGTGTTTTGATGAAACATTGTTTTTTAATGGGTAAAAACACCGTGCAAGCGAAACAATGGATTGAAAAATGTTATCCGGACTCTTGTCCATCAAAAGCAACGATTTGTCGGTGGTTCGCCGAGTTTAAACGTGGTCGTACCGACACAAATGACGCGGAACGCTCGGGTAGACCTTTGGAAGGCGTGAGTGAAGTGACAAAAATTATAATGAAAGATCGTAAAGTGAAACTCCGTGAGATTGCTGAGATGACACAGATATCATATGGAAGTGTATTTACTATCCTTCATGAAAAATTGAGCATGAAAAAGGTTCTTTCCAAGTGGGTGCCGCGATTGCTTTCGATGGAACAAAAACAGCAACGAGTCGATGATTCAGAAAGCAGTTTATCGCTATTTACTCGCAACAAAAAAGATTTCTTGCGTCGTTACGTGACCATGGACGAAACATGGATCCATCACTACACTGCTCTAACTATATTTCTTCAACTCAGCACGGTTTTATGCCTAAACGATCTACATCTTCAAATCTAGTGTCTTACACATCATTTATCATTCAGTCATTACAAGCGCGACTACAGGTCGACGCTATATACACGGATTTCTCAGCTGCTTTTGACAAAATAAATCATCAAATAGCCGTTGCTAAATTAGCAAGGCTTGGATTCAATGACGCACTTTTGGCCTGGTTTCAGTCTTACCTAACAAATCGTGACATGGCAGTAAAAATTGGTACCTGTATTATCACGCCTTTCCAAGTGAGCTCCGGTGTACCTCAAGGCAGTCATCTCGGACCCTTCATATTTCTACTTTATTTGAACGATCTAAACTTATCGCTGAAATGCCTAAAACTATCTTTCGCCGACGATTTTAAACTGTTCCAGCTCATCAGAGATTCTGAAGACACTGTATTCTTGCAGAGAGAGTTGGATAATTTTACTATGTGGTGTGACGTGAATAGGATGTTATTGAACGCAACCAAATGCGTCGTTATCTCATTCTCTCGTAAACGCTCAACAATTATATCCAACTATACTATCGCTCAAACAGTTATTAAGCGGGAATCCGTAGTCAAAGACCTAGGCGTTCTCTTGGATTGTAAACTAAGTTTCAAGGAACACATGGAATACATTATCTCAAAAGCTTCTAAAATGCTTGGATTCGTATTCCGCGTAACTAAGCACTTCACTGATATATACTGTTTAAAAGCGCTGTATTGCACTTTGGTCCGATCTACTCTCGAGTACGCTGCCGTTGTTTGGGCACCGTACTATCAAAACGGCATCCAGCGTATTGAATCTATCCAACGCAACTTCGTTCGCTTTGCACTTCGTCGTCTTCCTTGGAACGACCCTCATAACCTTCCCAGCTACCAGGACCGTTGTAAGCTAATTGATCTTGACCTGCTATCCGTTCGCCGTGATGTCTCGAAAGCAGTTTTTGTTTCTGATTTAATATTATCACGAATTGATTGTCCAGATCTGTTACAAAAATTGAATTTCAACATCCATCAACGCAGTCTTCGATACCAGCCATTTCTGAGGTTACCTCGTGCTAGAACAAATTATGCATATAACGAACCTTTCCTCAGCATGTGTCGCCTTTTCAATCGCTGTTCAGATGTTTTCGATTTCCACTTGTCGCGTACTACTGCAAAAAAACGTTTCCGGAATACTCTCTCTAGTTAGCTTTAATTCTATTTACGATCTCAGAGACAGGCACAGTTAGAGTTTTCATGTTACTTTTCCCGGCTCCAAACAAACAAACAAACGATTGTTTCGTAATCACTTGTCAGATTAGCCTTACGGTCAGTATTTGTTTTGTAACCGACAATATTGTTTTTTCGTTCAACCCCCACTTCGTCTCTCCACCATCTTCATTGGACACTAACTAGATTTGCTCGCAGAAATTAACCCGGTCGTCCCTTTCTCTTTTTCTTTGTCTATCACCATGCTTTCTTCGATCACTAATTAGATCTACATGCCGATTCTAACATCGTCGTTTTCTTTTCCTTCCACCACCTTTTTAGTCACTAATTAGATCTACATGCCGATTCTAACATCGTCGTTAGTCCACGCTCCTTTACCACCTCCTCCACCAACCCTGGTACTCCATTCGCCTACCCACTTTTTTCTTCTCTCTCACCTTTTAAAAAAGAGCACTATTACTGCCATCCAATGCTTGGTGTCATCAACTAGTTATAGGATTATAGATTAAGTTTTCATTGTTAGTTTTAATTGTTAGTTTTTATTGTTAGTTCTAATTGTTAGTGTTAAGTCCAAATGTATCTGTTGGATCATTGTAATCTGTTGATACTGATGAGGAGGTTTTATGCCTGCTGGAGAGAGAGATTGCTAAATTTCATCTCCATCGGGCTTTTCCCTGCTCCCAAATAAATAAATAAATAAATACACTCCAGAGTCGAAGCGGCAGTCATCTGAGTGGCGCACAGCTGGCGAAAGCTATCCGAAGCGTCCGGAAACGCAGCAGTCAGCTGGCAAAGTCATGGCGTTTTTTTGTTTTTTGGGATACGCATAGCGTGATTTTCATTGACTACCTCGAAAAAGGTAAATAGATCAACAGTGATTATTATATTGACTTACTGGTGCGTTTGAAGGAGGAAATCGCAAAAAAACGACCGCAAACAATGTTTTATCAAAACACGAAACTTGTTTTTTTTTTCATTTTTTAAACAAACTACAAAACGACTTTACTCCAACCTCGATAACTCAGCTGTTTCTGGTCGAATTGACTTAAAATTTTGACCCGTTTCAAGCAAAGGTTAGTACTCTAGAAAGACGTGGTTACTGGTTTACTACGAGCGCCATCTCTGCTTTAGTCTCGGGACTTATTGATCCATGTGTTATTTGGCCGATTTTTGAACACCACTCGAAACGAACACATTCTGATAGAATGCATTCAACAATTTTCAATATCAAAGAAATTTTGAAGTTAGCGTGTCAGTTTTTTTTGTATACACCTCAACCCGGTTATGTCTCTAACATTAGCCGTTTTTACTATAGAAAATCGACATCTTAGTACAAAGAATTCGAAAAATGAAATTTTCAGATAGACTGTGCAAATCTCATCATTATCTAATCAAGATCAATTTCCGATCGAATTTGCAAATTCTATTATATACCTGTCATAAGCACATCAAATCTTGCAGAGAAAAAAAAATCCTTTTCCATCAAGACAATGCACCCTGCCACAAGTCGATGAAAACAATGGTGAAATTGAACGAATTGGGCTTTGATATGCTTCCCCACACCCCATACTCGCCAGATTTAGCCACCAGTGACTACTGGCTCTTTGCTGATCTTAAAAAAATGCTCCAGGGAAAAAGATTTGGCTCAAATGAGGTGGTCATCGCTGAAACTGAAGCTTATTTTGAAGCGAAAGATAATTTTTTTATGAACATGGTATTGAAAAATTGGAAAAACGTTGGATTATGTTGATGAATAAAAAAAAATTTTGCACAAAAAATGTTGTTTCCATTGTTAGTCTCGGGACTTATTGATCCATGTGTTAATCTTTCTTGTTCGCTTTTATAGGAACGCAAGCTCTCCAATACTATTGAAGGTATGGAACGACGAACTACACACAGTGCGAATTAATTGAATGGAGATGCTAACTACGAAAAGCCGGTTGTCGTATGCTTGAGTTTCGACCAGGAAACATTCTAAGTGCCAGTTGAGTCGTAGCACTAGCTATGAAATGATTATGTTCGCCGAGAATCGACTGAGAAGTCTGAAACAGAATGGTTTAATTACATCAAACTTTGGTAATAGTAATAAATAAAAATAGTTCGTTTACACTTCCATAGAGAGAAACTGGTGCATGTTTGATCAAAGTAGTCTATCGTGATCAAGTCAAAACTTCATCAGATGGGACTCGAAAGAAGGAACCATATTGTGCACAAACACCTGGAAAATTCGGATTGGCCCGATTTAGAACAGGCAAAAGTGCTGATGATGCCGAAAACAATAATTTGTCGAGTGATCAAAATCTACAAGAAAGCTCTTATATCGTTTTCGTTTATTGATCAGAGCAGCCCGAAAGCTGACCCAGACCCGCATAGCGTTTTGGGTGCCTGGGCAGCCATGGCCACCAGACGGCTACCAAAATTGATTCAGTGACGGTTGTCAAATCCAATTTGACAAAACAAAGTCGCCTGTATCTAAGTTAGCCGAGCGTTTTCATCTTCTCACCTTCGCTGAAAATGTCAAAGATTCCAATGTGGAAAAATCCTGGTGGATACGGTTGTATCGTTTGAGTTGTATATCTGGCAGCGGTGAGGCAGTCGGTCACCAGAATGTCTGCCAGCCATATTTTTCCCGCTGGCAGCGCTTAGTCAGCCAGCTGGCAGCCATGCGTATGCGGGGAGTCGTCCAAACAACGTTTGATATGTTTGTTTTAGCAACCTGATGTCGCTCTAGATCGGACTCCAACCGCGTAGTTTCTTTCTGAAAATTTTCTCGGGTCGCACCACGCATCCAGCCGAGTTTGTTTATTTTTTTTTAATTTTTTCATGAGTTGTTGTTTAGGGCTCGTACCACGTGCTCGTTTTACTCGGAGTCAGAGTAGCCCGCGTCTAGGTTCAAAAACGAAAACGGTATTAGTAAGGAAAGGAATCAGTGAACTCACAAAAAATCAGGATCCAGCTGCGCAGCAAGGTGTGGTGTTGAGGTGCGTCCTCAGAGATCCGAGATGCTACCGGAAGATACAACGGCAACTTTCAAACGGTGCGGGGCACCCATGCCAGCTCTCGTACGGCAGTGTTTCAACGAAATACAAGAACTGCATTTTGATAGATGACAAATCATTCGAAAAACACGATTTTAAGCCGTTTTCTGGTCAAAAGTTGCGTCTGGTTCGGGTTTACCGATAAGTTCGCATAGAAGGTCATGATTTGGCAAGCGGTTTGCAGTTGGGGCCTGAAAACGGAATCATTCGTTACATCCTCGACGATGACATTTCAATTGTACTTCGAAGGTTGCCTAAAATCGAACCGGAAATACGTACCCCTCTAATGCTGTAACTTGGAATACGGGCCATGAAATGAGCAAACGATGATGTGGGGAAAATAATATATTTTCATGTTATGATCATACACCTTGTATTAAACTTCTCGGATCATGATCCATTTTCGCTAAAATTTAAACGTACCGCACTTGACGTTGTTAAGTATAACATCAGGCGTGTTTCTGCTACGATGGAAATTTTTGCAACATAAATTCAGTGAAAAGCACGGCGAACTTCTTTTGTTCAGAATCAATAACAGTTTTGATTTTTTGTTTCAGAATTTAAACACTTAAACGAACTGCATGAAAAAAATACGTGTGAATCTAGCCTCTTAAAAAGAAACTCTATGTCGAATTCTTGCAAATACCGCGGATCGATTTTTCCTTTTATGTTTTCGAAACATCGTTTGCAAAATCGTCTTGTTTTAAATATTTAGATAGATCAGTTTGTGTTGTTATATCTAAGAAACAAATTAATCAAAGTGTTTGAACAAAATATTTTTCTGATTTTCGTTAAATGGTGCTCCAAATTAACAATCGAATTTATTGGTAGCTCTCGGAATATTATTCTAGCAACAACGGTCACACAAAAAATGTAAGAATACATTCAAACAAAATGTAACACTGATGTTTGTCAAATGAAAAGTGTAACCGTGCTTAGTCTCTTATGGTGTCAATTTTCGGTTCATTATCTTTATGTTTATGTTATGAGCCATTCCAGGAATGAGTAGACGAAAAAGTGACAAAATCAGAATCGACCTTCTTCGATTTGGATGAAACTTTGCTCATGGCTTCAGTATGACAAACCATAAGTTTTGAACCGATGGAGAGGTCAATCCGACTCACGACTGATTTTTAAAAAGTGAGTATGTATTTTTGCATTTCACAAAAATAGCCTTTTTCAAATCTTTGTTACTCGAAAACCGTTAATTGTACAAAAATGGTGTTCAAGAAGAAATTGATTTAAAGAAATTTTGTAATCTCAGTAATTACAAAATAATCCGAAAAAATTAAATAAAAATAAATCAGGGTTTTAATTTTTTTTTGATAATTTTTGTTTTAAAGCTGTTATTAAAACCTACAGATTGATGGCTATCCCATCCGTGCCTTTTGAAAAATGAAGAAGTCACAGCTAAAACAATTTACAGATATATGCAAAATTTCAAGTTCTCGTTGAAAGATAATCATTTGAACACTAGAACTAACGTAACAACTTCAAAACGAATGAACACAAGTAGAATAAAAGAGGTGTGCCAGTTGACCTATTGTTTACAACCAACGTACGTACCGGTAAATTGATTACCTAAATTCTACCTGTTTCACGTATAAATAGCTATGCATCGTAGAACAGATATCAGTTTATAACAAATCTCTTTCGAAACAGTTACAATACTACAATATGGTTTTCCCAAAGTGTTGTAAACCTTTTTCTAATATTCTACTGTTTAAATGATTATCTTTCAACGAGAACTTGAAATTTCGAATATATCTGTAAACTGTTTTAGCTGTGACTTCTTCATTTTTCAAAAGGCACGGATGGGATAGCCATCAATCTGTAGGTTTTAATAACAGCTTTAAAACAAAAATTATCAAAAAAAAATAATTAAAACCCTTATTTTTTTCATTTAACTTTTTCTGATTTTTTTGTAATTATTGAAAAAAATATCAAATTTTTTTCCAGTGTATATTTTTTTAGAGTGCCCATTCGATTCCCTACAACTTCTTCCTGAACGCCATTTTTGTACAATTAACGGTTCCCGAGTTACAACGATTTGAAAAAGGCTATTTTTGTGAAATGCAAAAATACATACAATCTTTTTTAAAATCAGTAGTGAGTCGGATTGACCTCTCCATCGGTTCAAAACTTATGGTTTGCCATACTGAAACCATGTGCAAAGTTTCATCCAAATCGGAGAAGGTCGAGTCAGATGATCTGCTAACCATTAATCTATTAAGCAATCTATTACATCACCTGGGACAGAGGGTTAACATTCGGGTAGAAAATTGGGGTTACGAGCTTTGAAAGAAATACAATCCTCAAGTAACGCATTTTCGAGCCATGACTAATTTTCATGGGAGAATTGCTATTGGTTTCATGAGAAATTAAAATGATTGGTTTCATGATTTTGTAATCATGACAGCAGTAACGGATTTTTTTCCGTTAAATTTCAATAAAAGTGCTGCGAAGCAACCATTAAGGAACTTTTTAAACTCATTGAATCACCAATTACGGGTCTTTTTGTGCATATAAATTTATTTTTAGTCAGCCTTTAAGACTAAGCGTTTACAAACAACAACAGCTTTGTGTTGGATCTCGTTGTCACCCAGTTGCTGTAGATGCGCCTTGTTGTACATTGGTTGCAGTTGCTGGTTGGTTGGAGGGTAAGTTGTTAACTACAGCTGGTGTACTTTGTTCTATAGAGGATACTGACGGTTTCGTTGAAGGGGATGCTTCATTGTTGTTGGTGGCTGTCATAGGTGTACTGGGGTTGCTTGGGGTTGGTGTGAAGTAAGCACCGTTGTCCTTTAGTGCAGTCGACGACACGACCAGGCACTCTGAAGAAAAATCGAAATAAAAAGTGTCCGTGAACGAATCACCACCAGTTACCGTTAATCATAGGAATAATTATAATAATAATCCCCTTGTTAATCATAGAAATAATCATCTGCAGCAACACTGCTTTGGTTACTATGCGTTAATTACCAAGGAAATTCAATATTATAAATAAACAAACACATTGAAAAAGCATTCCGTTTCATTGGTAATAGTTGGTAACACAAAAATAGGCTCAATAGGATTTAATTTAATAACGAAGGATTTTACATGCGATCTACTACCCTAGCGCATTAAAAATCCAGATCCGAGTGGAAAATTTATAAAACTTTTTTAAGATACGAGAAACAGTGAGATTCGTGAAGTTTATTTCATCAGTTTTTAATGAAATAGAAATTAAACACGTAACATTAGAAAGACCACGATCTATCATAAAAATTAAAAATTAATGGAAAATAATAAAAACGCTGTGTCTTGCGTATTTCTACTAAATTCCTTTTTTCATTCTTACACCCGCAACGTGTTCTGTGAACGGAAAATGCGCTTAATTATCTAATTGTTCTGATTTTAAATACACTAATACTCGGACTTTAAATCGGATTTAAATGCACTAATACTTTTAGAAAAATTACGATAGTGTTAAAATAGAACCAAATCTCAGATGTCTGCTCTAGAGTTAGCAATAGAAATTGGACATAAAAAGTGGTTTTGTCAGAATGATATAAAAAAGTGCCTCACACAACGTTTATATCCGCTTTGACCAAAACTTTTGAAAATGCATTCACTGTCGTATTTAGTAATATCTATGTAGATGTACTTCGAAGTAATCCATAACCGAATTATTTTTTTTACTCGTTCGATTGTTGTATCATGCCTCCATTCTGAGAATCTATTCAGAAGATATTTTTCGATACCTCGTAGAAATGGTAATGCTCTGGAAAATCTTTTTCAAAATTTTTGAATCTGAAAGAATTTAAAATTCAGTTACTTTTGCTACAATCTAGTTATAGTTTGGTAAAATTTCAAAGTCCCCAATCAAAGATGCATTATTGTCGTTCGGATTCAATTGAAATTTAAATCCAGTTGATTCGTAACTGAAATACTGGAGTACTTTGGCGCATACTTGTACTGGTGGAAGAGCAACTAGAAATACATCATTATAAATAAAACTAAAAGTTGTCGAGAATATCGCGATAACAATCCTTTACATTAACATAGTGTTTCACTAAATCCTCAAGCGAAATGATCCTCGTGATTCTTAAGAGAGTGCTACTTCACTACGGAAATATTCCATTTTGCGGATATTTGCACCGACGACACGACCAGAAACTCCGAAGAAAAATCGGAATAAAAAGTGTTCGTGTGATTTACCACCAATCACCACAGCATTGAGTGTCCCCTTGAAAATGATACAAATAATCTTTTCGAGCAACACTGTTTTGGTTGCTACGAAGTCACCTTCGTCGCCATGCACCTCGAATAAACAAACATGCAAGAATGGAAATGGACGTTCAGGTAAAAGTTAAAATTATTGCAATATTTGTTTCGAATAATTTAGCATTTTACTTATTTTCTTGTCAATGATCTTACTATTTGTGCAAATATTAATCTGCTCGGTGACGGAATCAATGGTTGCAACATGAAAGATTTCGTGAAATCTGGAACTATGCAATATGACGTGTGAAGAAGTTCGATTCAAAACGAATAGACAAGACGTCTTTTTAGATTACATTAACGATCATGGATTAATAATTGATGCCAGTTACGAAAGCGATTTTCCCGAAGCGTTATAATAAATATCTACAAAATGTTGATAAATTTTTGTGCCCTCTTCGTCGAAATTTAATGTTTGACACTTAATAGTCATTTCAAATATCTTTATCGTTAATGTGAATTGATTTAGTCTCTACACAAGGAGCTTGATTATGCACATCATAAGAGAGAGAACAGAACAATGAAATAAATTCAAAGCAGATATATATTTGCAAATAAATTTTGAACGTTCCGCAATTTCAGAATAGCTCTTTTCCTTTTAATTTGTAACATCTTCTGATCAATAACAAGACACGATAACCATTATTAATATGTACCTCAACAATTTTAACCTAATATTTTGAATGAACTGATTTATATATGCATTAATGATGTGCGTAATCTCATTTGATATTATTAATATAACGTCAGGTTACAGTCAGACATAATTGAACACTCAAGAATAATAAGTGCCATTGTTCAGTCGGTGTTGAACAGTCGTTCGCACCGCACGCGTATAGCTCTTGGCTCCTGGAATTTTTTTTCTGGCTACCTAGAGTTTCATTGATTCAAGGCTTCAGTCTTTTTCAAGGCTACCTGAATCACTAACTAAGTGACTAAGTGATACAAAGAGTGATATTAGAGTGACTAAGTGATACAAAGAGTGACTAAGAAATTAATCAGCCTTTTTTAAGGCTAGCTAGGAGTCTAATCGAAGACTAATTTAGCCTAGTTAATTTAATTTAAAATTTCATTAATTTCAAAAATGCCTGCGTCCAACCGGAAAGGCAACAAGCCTAAGGCTAAAAATAATTCAATACGGAATAAATCACAATCCGTTATTCAACATTTTTCTAATAACATTCACGATCTTATAGAATCTGAATGTAAAAATAAAAGACAACGGACGGATTTCCCTTCCGTTGATTCTATGCCGTCTAACAATATTTACGAGATTCTTCCTGAATCCGATTGTAGCGACATAGAAGAAAATTCTTCAAAAATTCCCAAAATGGACGCTTGTCGTTCTGGGAAGAAACATCAATCTATGCCACCAGTGACGGTGATGATTTCCGACTTCAAAGCATTCCGTACTGAGCTTTCTACTTTTCTCCCGGAAGTAAAAGTCTCATTTCAAATCGGACGAAGAGGAGAATGTCGAGTCTTGGTGGATGGATTGGAAGATTACGAACGTCTTATTCGATAAATTTTATTCATATGATATAAAATCAGACAGACCCTTCAAGGCTGTCTTGAAAGGATTATCAAATGATCAAAGTATTGATGAAATTAAAAATGAACTAAAAGAATTGCTTGGTTTTGCCCCTTCCCAAGTAATACTTATGAAAAAAAGAGCGAATGGTACTTCTAAACCACGCTCTGGAATTTCCCATGAACTTTACCTAATACACTTTAATCGAAGTGATGTAAACAATTTGAAAACTTTAGAAAAAGTACGTTTCATTTCCCACATTAAAATTCATTGGGAACATTATAAACGGCATAATCGTATTGCAAACTTAACGCAATATCGTCGTTGCCAAGGCTTCGGTCATGGAACCAAAAATTGTCATATGGATATACGGTGTTTGAATTGTGGTAAATCGCATTCGAAAGACGATTGTCCAACGAATGAAACCACTGATAAATTTTCATGTTCAAATTGCAATGGAAATCATAAATCCAATTATTTGAAATGTCCTGTCAGGGAAAAAATTTTAAACGCTCGTTCGCTTCGACAACAAGTCAAATCAACGACCTTAAATTTACAGAACATACCTGAAAATCAGAAAACCGTTACAAATGCCACGCCTAATTCGGCACTGATTTCTTCGAAACAAAAAACAGGTACGCCTGCCAATTCGTCTTCTAACGAAAACAATTTATTGACAGGTAGATCGACCTCGTCATCATCTTCTTCTAATGTCAGTTATGCTGGTATATTAGGTAGAAATCTATCACCTATTTCTTCTAATGTAAATAATCAAAACACAGGACCGCCTTGCAGTTCTTCTTCTAACGAAAACAATTTATTAATAGGTAGACCGGCCAAATCATCTTCTTCTAATGGCAGTCTACCTACAAATATTCCTTCAATGCCATTCGCTTCTTTAAATGAAGTCGATTTAGGCGATATAACTGAAAATAAAATGATCTACCTACAAGATCAACTTTTTCAAATGATCATCCAAATGAATTCAACTTCATCACTTTTTGAAGCATTTCAAATCGGATGGAAATTTGCAAATAATATTATAATGAATTTAAAATTTAACAGTGATGTTAAATAATTATTTGAATATTTTAAATTGGAATGCTCGATCTTTGAAATCGAGTGAAGATGAATTTTATAATTTTCTCAAAGTTCACAAAATTCATATTGCCATTGTGACAGAAACTTTTCTTAAACCAAATGTAAAATTGAAAAGTAATCCACATTATGTGGTTCATCGATTTGACAGGTTTACTGGAATGGGTGGTGGAGTTGCCATTTTTGTCCAACGGCAAATCAAACATCGAATTTTACCTTCTTTCAATACTAAAGTTATTGAAAGCTTGGGAATCGAAGTTGAAACCATTCATGGAATTTATTTCATCGCTGGAGCATATTTGCCATTCCAATGCACCGGCGAACAATTAAATTTCTTTAAAGGCGATTTGCAAAAACTTACAAGATATCGATCGAAATTTTTCGTAATAGGGGACTTAAATGCTAAGCATGTCCAGTGGAATTGTAGGCAAAATAACAGTAATGGTAAAATACTTCATAATCAACTCTCAGCTGGTTACTTCACAGTTCTTCATCCCAGTAATCCTACTTGTTTCTCTTCCGTGAAAAACCCGTCTACAATTGATCTGGTTCTAACAGATCAAAGTCACATTTGTAGTGAACCGATTACTCATGCTGACTTTGACTCAGATCATCTTCCAGTAACATTCAGACTTTCCAACGAAGCTATAATTAATCCAATTAGTTCTATTTTCAACTATCATAGAGCTAATTGGTTGGATTACAGATCTCACATTGAAAATCATGTGGATCATGAAACTATTTTAGAAAATTCTGCGGACATCGACACAGCAATTGATAATTTGAATCATTATATTATCGAAGCTAGAAATCTTTCAGTTCCCAAAGCTCAAACTAAATTAAATTCTCCTATCATCGATGACAATCTTCAACTGCTCATTCGGTTGAAGAATGTTCGTCGACGACAATATCAACGTTCTCGTGATCCTGCTATGAAAAACATAGTTAAGGATTTACAAAAAGAAATTAAACATAGATTTACTCTTTTGCGAAATGAAAATTTCGCTAAAGAAGTTGAACAAATTAAACCATATTCTAAACCTTTCTGGAAACTTTCTAAGGTTCTTAAGAAACCTCAGAAACCAATTCCTGCTCTCAAGGAAGGAAATCAAATACTTCTTACAAATGGTGAAAAAGCTCAAAAACTTGCTCAGCAGTTCGAGAGTGTTCACAATTTTAATTTAAACGTTGTGAGTCCCATTGAAAATGAAGTCTCACTGAAATATGATCATATTTCAACCCAAGTGTTATCACACGATGACATTATTGAGACGAATTTTGATGAAATTAAATCAATTATTAGGAAACTCAAAAACATGAAGGCTCCTGGTAATGATGGAATTTTTAATATTCTTATTAAAAATCTTCCCGATGTTGCCTTGAGACTCCTGGTTAAAATTTTCAACAAGTGTTTTTCATTAGCTTACTTCCCAAAAAGATGGAAAAACGCTAAAGTAATTCCTATCCTAAAACCTGATAAAAACCCAGCAGAAACATCAAGTTATCGCCCAATTAGCTTACTTTCTTCTATCAGTAAACTTTTGGAAAAAATTATTTTGTTGAGAATGATGACTCATATAAATGAGAATTCAATTTTTTTACCAGAGCAGTTTGGATTTCGTCATGAACATTCAACTACTCATCAGCTTGTCAGAGTAACGAACATGCTAAAATCAAATAAATCTTCTGGGTTGCTCTTCTAGACATAGAAAAAGCATTCGACAGTGTTTGGCACAAAGGTTTAATAGCAAAAATATCTGATTTCCAGTTTCCTATTTATTTGATCAAAATGATTCAAAATTATTTAACTGATCGTACTCTTCAGGTTAGCTATCAGAACTGTAAATCTGAATTGCTACCCGTACTAGCCGGTGTTCCGCAGGGTTCGAGCGTAGCTCCAATCTTGTATAATATTTTCACTTCTGATCTTCCAAATCTACCCGTTGGTTGTCAGAAATCGCTATTCTGTGACGACACAAGTCTGTTAGCCACAGGTAGAAATCTAAGAGTGATCTGCAGTCGCCTACAAAGAAGTTTAAATATTTTCAGTGATTATCTGTCAAAATGGAAAATTAAACCAAATGCAGCAAAAACGCAATTAATTATCTTTCCTCACAAGCCAAGAGCTTCTTTTCTTAAACCAAACAATAATCACATTCTTAAATTGAATGGCTCTGAATTGACATGGTCTGATCAAGCTAAATACTTAGGTTTAACGTATGACAAAAAACTCACTTTCAAGGATCACATTGAAGGAATCCAGGCAAAGTGTAATAAATATATTAAATATTTATATCCTCTTATAAACAGAAATTTTAAGCTCTGTCTAAAAAACAAACTGTTGATTTATAAACAAATTTTCAGACCAGCCATGCTTTATGCGGTACCAATTTGGTCAAGTTGTTGTTCCACCAGGAAGAAAACGCTTCAAAGGATTCAGAATAAAATTCTGAAAATGATTTTGAAGCGTCCTCCCTGGTTTAGCACAAATGAGTTACACAGACTCACAAATATAGAACCATTAGATGTAATGTCACATAATATTATAAGCAAATTCCGACAAAAATCGATGCAATCTTCAATTGAATCGATTCGCTCTCTGTATTAGTTAGTAAGTTAGTATATAAGTTCCTTTTCCCCATTACACAATACAAGTAGGTTTAGAATTTTCCCTACACAAAAATCTCAGAATTGCGGAAGCAAATAATGTCTTCATGGTAATAACCAAATCATATATATATATAACAGGGCTGAAAAGTCACCACTTGTGGCTGAACACCCAATTTAAATCTTATTAATTTAATTTTAATTCATATTCCAATGAATAGTTATTTAAAAAAAAAAAAAAAAAAAAGTGCCATTGTGACACAACAACGGTGGCAACGATTTACATTAACTTTTACCATGAAGCATTTTTGTCGTTATCTCGGGTTTTTTTTCTGTTTTTATACTACCCCGTCAATTTATTAGGGTTAAGTGACGTTCTACACGATTAATAAATGCGTGACTAAGGTTACGGTATCTGTTTTTATAAATACAACAGTTCAGTCTGGGCTGCCAGTTTCAAACTTATTTCAAACGGTTTGATCTTGACGTTTCGAGTTACTGAGGGGTAGTTAAATTTGTGAGACAGTTTTGAGAGGCAAGTGGCAGGTCGTGTCGTCGTTTGCACCATTGTTGTTCTACGAAAATAGTAAATATGAAACTATGGTTACGGTAACTGTTATTCTAAAACAACAATTTATTTTCCTGCGTTGCCAGTTTCAAACATTTTTTTTTTAATTTCGCGATACGGTTTTGAATAGTGAGTGGCAGGTCGTGTCGTCGGTGCAGTTGTATCCTTGTCCAGTTTATCACATGGCTTACCGCAGTGAACAGCTTTTTGGCAATATTGACATGTGGCCATCTGATTGTCATAGGAAGCAAGTGGTTTGCACGGGATTCTTGTATTCTGACCGAAAGTCACATAACAAGGTATAGCCCTTTTCATTTATCGCCTTGGAAATAAGCTTTTTTTAACATTCAGTAAAAAACATCGATTTAATAGTAATTGAAGAATCTATAGGGTGATTTTTTAAGAGCTTGAGAACTTTTTTAAACAATAAAACGCATAAAATTTGCAAAATCTCATCGGTTCTTTATTTTAAACGTTAGATTGGTACATGACATTTACTTTTTGAAGATAATTTCATTTAAATGTTGACCGCGGCTGCGTCTTAGGTGGTCCATTCGGAAAGTCCAATTTTGGGCAACTTTTTCGAGCATTTCGGCCGGAATAGCCCGAATTTCTTCGGAAATGTTGTCTTCCAAAGCTGGAATAGTTACTGGCTTATTTCTGTAGACTTTAGACTTGACGTAGCCCCACAAAAAATAGTCTAAAGGCGTCAAATCGCATGATCTTGGTGGCCAACTTACCGGTCCATTTCTTGAGATGAATTGTTCTCCGAAGTTTTCCCTCAAAATGGCCATAGAATCGCGAGCTGTGTGGCATGTAGCGCCATCTTGTTGAAACCACATGTCAACCAAGTTCAGTTCTTCCATTTTTGGCAACAAAAAGTTTGTTAGCATCGAACGATAGCGATCGCCATTCACTGTAACGTTGCGTCCAACAGCATCTTTGAAAAATACGGTCCAATGATTCCACCAGCGTACAAACCACACCAAACAGTGCATTTTTCGGGATGCACGGGCAGTTCTTGAACGGCTTCTGGTTGCTCTTCACTCCAAATGCGGCAATTTTGCTTATTTACGTAGCCATTCAACCAGAAATGAGCCTCATCGCTGAACAAAATTTGTCGATAAAAAAGCGGACTTTCCGAATGGACCACCTAAGACGCAGCCGCGGTCAACATTTAAATGAAATTATCTTCAAAAAGTAAATGTCATGTACCAATCTAACGTTTAAAATAAAGAACCGATGAGATTTTGCAAATTTTATGCGTTTTATTGTTTAAAAAAGTTCTCAAGCTCTTAAAAAATCACCCTGTATAACGATTTTTATAGAAGGGAAACATATTTCCCTTGAGCGTTAAGGGGTTAATAAGTAACGAGTTGATAGTAAAGTCTGTCGAACACGAAGTCATCCGGAGTCCAGTATTAGACAATTTGTGCTAAATGGGCTCATCCGTCCTTTTCGGTCAGTTACGCCGTTTAATTGGAAATTTTGTTTCCCGGTGGAGCACACCGTCGACCTGTGAGAACGTCAGGATTGATACCAAGCGCGTACACAGGAAAAAAAATTCGGGGGTGGTTTTAATAATATAGGAGAGACCGTTGCCAAAACGGACACTTTTCAGAAATTGAAAAAATTATGCAATTAAACTTGGTTTTACCCGTCATATCCAAGCAACGGAAAAAAGAGTTGTGCAATGTGGCTTAAAAAGAAAATCTCAAGAGCTCAAGCTAGAAGACATTTCATTACTGATGGAATTGAAGCAACTATAGTGGAAACTGCTTAGTAATCTAAAGAAGAGGTCCACCGCCTTTAAGGCTGAGAAGCTGTTTACTGTCGACAGCAGCGTGTCCAACCGGTATATAAGTTCGAAGAAACCATCTGATGTGCCTGCACGGAACACCTCGCGATCGTGAAACAACCAAAATATTAGTTGTTTTTCTGAATTTGATTGGTTAAAATTGGTACAAATAATCGATCGTGGTTTTTTCAAAACTGTCATTTTTGTTTTTCGATCAACAGAAACGATGGTTGAAATAATAAAATTTTTGGTTGAAAAAAGGATGCTGCCAGTTAGTCAAGACACACACCTTTCAATTTCAATAAAGATTTTAGTAACAACAACCGACCTTGTTTTTGATTTAACAGTTATGTGAGTTGAAAAACAAATCGGTTTTAGTTGTTTTAGATATTACGATTGGTTATTTAAACTTAAGCAAAATTATTGATTTTGAATGACAATAAAATATTCCCTATTGATATACGTTCTGATTTTTTGAATGAAAATTCGGTATGTAAAGATAAACATTTTCAATTTCATCACTTTGTTCATACAATTTTTGTACATGACTTGAAGATAACATGATGCTCATTCATTAACATGCATTTCACGATGGAGAATCAAGTTGATTTTAGGACCAAAATTCAAACGCATACAATTTACTGGGTTCTA
Organism: Malaya genurostris; assembly: GCF_030247185.1. Taxonomy (NCBI): domain Eukaryota; kingdom Metazoa; phylum Arthropoda; class Insecta; order Diptera; family Culicidae; genus Malaya; species Malaya genurostris. Next base: position 325,566,467 of record NC_080571.1, read on the forward strand.
GTTTTGGTTAAACACGTTTTGTTAATTGCAATATCTCTAATGGCACTACTTTATATCAACTAGTGTTGTGATAAACATTAATTTACCATTCAAAAGTTACTCTTCACAAGTTTTATGTATAAGCGAATTTCGTTTGCATGAAAATGTTTAAGAAACGCGTTTGAATTTCCACTAAAGTAATGATTGATTTTTTATTGCGAATTTTGTTTTGTTTTGTGCTGTTTTTGACATTAGACAGCACTAAAAACAACATATTTTATAACTACTTGAATATGTGCAAATCAAATAGCAAATTCGTTGAATCAACTAATTATTAGTTAAAACAACTGCAAAAATCAAAAATTGCGAGATCGGAATTTTTTATTGGAGGGGTTTCCGTGTGATAACATCAAATTCACGTTTCGAAAGCCGTTCAAGGTTCACTAGAACACTCAGTGCGATTCAGACGATTCGTCTCCTTCCGTCACAGTCAACCCCCGTCACCGTCACCATCAACATTAATTACATGCATTCTAATGGAGACATTCACACGTATCGTCACCGTCACGGAACGTCTTGAAGGACGGAGCGTGTGAACATTCCGGTAAAGAAAGTATAAAACTAATTTTGACGGAAGTTGTCGTTCCGATGACGGTGACGGAAGAAGGCGGATCGTCTGTTCGACTAATTTTCACAATTCATGCGTTTTGTTCATGGTGTCCTTTTGGAAACTTCCATCTAGATAGGGATGAAGATATTTGTACATTCAAGTTTGAACATTATACTGCAGTTATCTGCAAACATGCAATCTAGTAGTCATCTGGTGTGATTGACGCAATCCACAATTCTACGACCGACATCCAACATGACAAGTGTAACTGCAGCAAAGTTAACTTTTCGACGTTTCACGAAAAATGTAACAGATCCGGTGATTCCAGAAGTTTCGGCACGAGCTCTTGCCCAACCATCGAGAGTTCTATTGGGTACCGTTGGACGGCCCGCGACTATTGCTGCACTCAATCAAGATGTCAATGCTTGGAGTATGGAGGATGACAGAAACGAAACCGAAAACATTGGCCCGGTTCATCAGTTTGTTAAAGTTCCTGAGAATGCAGTGTTCTTGGAGCAAAGGTTTTCATGAGTAAAATGGGAACTAAGTTTAAGATAAAATGTTTAATTGATTATTACAGAAAAGAGATTAAAAGGTGTTTAAACTACGATGATGAAGTGACGATAGCGAATGATAGAGAATCGAAATTTAGACAAGATGTATCCACTAGTATTGTAAGTTTTTCAGAAAAAGACAATGTCCTCCAGAAAAATCAATCGATTGGAGACAGCGGTGGTGTCGGTAGTGGATTAGTCACAATTCCTAGCCAAGCCGTGTTCAGTTTCGTACATGATGAACGAATGGTACCAGATTCATCCAAAGGCGATGGTCCCCAGCTAAGAAAACTGACTTCCAGTTCCAACAGTAGGATGAATATTTGCGAAATAACAACTAGCAACAAAGAGCGGGCCCATTCGGCTAGAGTATCAAGTTGTTGGATTATGCTACTCACGCTTATGTTGCTCATCATCAGTCTGAAACTGTTCGTAATTGTACTGCTTGTGAATCGGATTGCATATTTGGAGCGTGAGATCTCAAAAACCAGCGGCCAGGAGATGCCAGCGCACCCAAACTGGCTGCAGTGGGTGTGGGTAATATGGGAAGATTTCATGACATTTTTGACATCCGACATTTAAAAATTATCTAGTAAAATAATACATTTATTTTTATTATCTTTTCCATTCAATTTTGGTGTTGCTCATTTATCAGATGGGACTGGAAAATTGTGCTTGAAAATCTCCTATTCCATAAAAGTTTTGCACCTGAAACCATTCTCGTGAAAGCCTATTGCTCCGAAGCTAAACGAGCCGGGCTTTAGGGGCTCGTAATATTATTTTAACATTCATTTTCTGGTTCGTTGTTCGTACGTGAACATTTCCCAACATTCCTACAATGTGGTGTATAGCCGCTTTTTTGCGTCCACAATTCCATGCTGTTAAGGCATTCGTTAGCACTTTTCACAAACTCGCTTACCAAGCATTATCGTGAAAAGCTTTTAAACATGTTTTCTGTTAACTGTACTGTACAAACATTTATTAGAGCAGATCTAATAGTTGATGCACCGGTATGTGAAACTATTGTCGAGTTTCGATTTGCTCACTTTTATGAGAAGTTATTTCAGTTTCATTACACAGAACGAAGACCGTGCGCATCGTTTGCAAGGGCGAAGTTTCTATCCGATTTGTTCCAGCTAAAAGATTGAAGTTGAAAGGGGGTTCCTAGTACTCAACATAATCTTTAACTTCAAGCTTTGAGTTATACCAAAAGTAACTAAGCAGCCGGTTGCAAGTAAAGTTTTATTACGTGCAGCAACGAGGACTAGTTCTGCGTTCATTCCGGTCTAACGCAATATCACTCATCCGGTTCGAAAAGCAGTGGTGCCGCCTTCATAAGCTTTTGTTAGGTACAAATGGTGGACTCTGTAACGATATGATGTGGGAGGGATACTAATATCGCGTCATGCCATTGGGTAGCAAAAACGATTCAGCATGAAAGCACTCGGTCCCGACTGTATCGCCTAATCACCCAAAATGGGCTGACGGTGTTCGGCTTGTTGGTTGTTGTGCTTCAAGTGTCTGTTTTTCGTCCTATCACGGGTGCTATTTATATCACCCAGAGAAGGAATGAGAGTGAAAGCGAAAAATATACTCCAATCTTCAGTGGGACTCGATTGACACTTCATGGTAATCTGTTTACGTGGCACTGCACTGGTAAAATCAACCGGCATTTTGGTACTGCTTCCCGTGGATGAGGGCAACCGCTTCAACAGGCTTCACTGACGCCAAGGACAACACTACAGGGCGACTAGGGCTGGCGCCAATAAATCTTGCTGGTTTGGTTTAGTGTGATAAACTACTTGACTGCATTGGATACCCCAGGAAAAAGGACACAAATTATAGTGAACGTAATTTGTTAAATGAGAAAGGTTTTTACTCTCTATGAAGCGTCAGTAGATTCACAAAGTTGGCAGTTCGGGGAGCAAATTATACTGAGTTGAGCATAATTCATCAAATTTATGGTGCGGTAAGGTTACCGTGAAATTACCTCGAGGTATGGATGGTGATACCATAAATATTAAATAGTGGATAACAGTTCGGCTGAAAAGTTCGAAAAGTAGTACGATTTGTCCTTTGCCTCAAAATAGGCCTCAGTTTCAGCGATTACCTCTTCATTGCTTCTAAATTTTTTACCAGCGAGCATTCTCTTGAGGTCTGAGAACAGGAAAAAGTCACTGGGGGCCAAATCTGGAGAATACGGTGGATGAGGGAGCAATTCGAAGCCCAATTCGTTCAATTTCAGCATGGTTTTCATCGACTTGTGACATTGTGATTGTGAGTTCACGCGGCACCTATTTTGCACAAAGCTTTCTCATATCCAAATATTCGTGAATAATATGTCCAACACGTTTCTTTGATATCTTTAGGGTGTCAGCTATCTCGATCAACTTCACTTTACGGTCATTGAAAAACATTTTGTGGATTTTTTCACGTTTTCATCGGTAACAGCCTCTTTTGGACGTCCACTGCGTTCATCGTCTTCGGTGCTCATATGACCAGTACGAAATTTTGCAAACCACTTACGAATTGTTGCTTCGCCCGGTGCAGAGTCTGGATAACACTCATCAAGCCATTTTTTGGAATCGGCGGCACTTTTTTTCATCAAAAAGTAGTGTTTCATCAACACACGAAATTCCTTTTTTTCAATTTTTTTCACAATAACAAAAGTAGCTGCAATATCTCACAAACTAATAATCAGAAAGCTGTCAAATTTATACACGTATCTTTTGAAGGTTGGTACTAACTGAAAATGGCATGGATTTAATTCTAGTGGCGCCCTCTCATAGAAACGATACGAATTTTTCAGCCGATCTGTGTTTCTGTTTTGGATAGTGTCACTAATTTTTATCAGAGATGGCAGAATCGATATCCACAAACTTAGAACCACATGAAAGGTCTCATTGTTCTATAGGCTGTTGTAGAAAGTTATCCAAATCCGACTTTAGGGAGTGAAGAGTGTAAAAACGTTCCGGGTTGGAGCTGATCTATCATATGTTCAAGCTCCGGTCTGGAATGGTTTTTAGTTTCAAAAGGATCGTTACCAGCTATTCAATGCATATGCAGACGCAAAAGCCGTAAAAATCCTCTCCGTGGCAGTGGTACTCATTTCTGAGTTCAGATGGAAGCTTCTGCTCCACCACCATACTCCTGAGATTTGACCCCTTCCGACTGTCACTTGCTGAGCAGCAGTTAATTAAGTGAGGAATATTGCTTCACGACTGAATAGCTACAAAAGATGAATAGCTCTTTTTTCGTGGTATTCGCAAATCGGTGGAAAGATGGAAAAAATGCATAACTTCAGATTGAAAAAAAAAACTGGAAAAAAGTAACTTGAACCTATTGTTTACAATTAATATGCATTTTCATTCAAAAATTTCTGAACTATTTGCTGGTACATATGATAGCAGCCCAAAGAGTAAAAAGTGGAACTGGTATCGATTCCTCAACGATATTCCAAAACTACTGATGATTTCTATTTTGATTCAATTTTCGATTCAGGAATTGCGGGGACATAGGGGAAGATGGGGTAAAACGTATTCCCGAGGCATAATGCACCTTTTGTTTTTCTCAAAAGTTACCAATTTTTTTAACTGAAATTTTAATGAAACTGAAAGTCCGCCATAACAACAGATTACTATAAAATTTTGCTAGCGATGGTTCAATCATATCTGGAAAACTTATAAAAAAAACTGTTATAAGTAATTTTTGATGTACGTTCCATAGAAATTTTCTAGGGTGAGGAAAACGATTTTATTTTGTAACCAGTTGTAACTTATTTGCCAATCATTCGGGTTTCTAAAATTAGTTCTAATACAGATGATGTATTTGCAATTTTATACGCCCTTATTCTGAATAACGTCGTATCGGTTTATCCCTCGTATTTCATTTGTATTCCCCATAACGCTAACAAAATCAAAGGCAGCTATGATTCGATCGAACCACATTCGATCGAAAAATCAATACGTCGTTATTCAGAATAAGGGCAATAGAAAAATCGTCAAATTTATCATCTCAAATTTTTGGGGCCAAAAGACCCGAATTGTGTGAGGCAAAATGCTCAAGAATTCGCTTACAAAAATTATCCATAAGTTATCAATTTAATTAATAATAGTGCGCAATCTTCCACCTGGCAAATATTTCATCAACGAAAAGTCTAAAGCTTTCTTTAAATAAGAAGAAGAAGCTTTATGAAGGTGCATATTGCCCCGTGGTTGTCATGATCTTTAATCCGTTGTTTAAGATCATCCTGCCTCTATGTTCAGATAATCGTCACTTCGCGTAATTTAGAATGTACATTGTTCATGTTTTCCACGATCGGGCGTCATGCCCCGCATATATTTCAATAGACATTTCTTAATGGTTTCAGAAAATAAGATATTTCATGTATTTTTCAATGTATTCAGCGAGATAGTCATGCATGAAACGCCTCCGTGTTATTCTCTATAGTTAAGATATAGCTACATTTCCTTAGGAGGTGCATTTTACCCCATCTACCCCTATTACGCACATTTTATTTGGTACGTATGACATAGATCTGTGTATTCATATATGCAGTGCACCGAGTTTTTCAAAGTGGATTGCACGATTGAGTTTCAAACAATCTTTTTTAACAATAATTTATTCTCAAATGAATGTTAAGCCTGACATCTTGGACAAAATATCACTTTTGATCAATTTTTCACCAACGTTTAACGGAAAATTGCTTACATTTTATGAATGTAGATTCTAACCCCCTAATAAAAAAGTTAGCAACACTGCTCCAATGCATTCGTATTAGATTGCGCTGCACAAAACAAACAAAACTAAATATTTTGTGTTACAAAAGCAGTTTGCCGGAAAAATAAATAGTTTTACGACAACATTCCATATCCACTGCCTTTCTCGTGGTCAATTAAAGGTTCCTTTTTTCGGGCTTACTTATAGAAGGTACGTAAATATTTATATCGCAATAATTGCTGCAAGAGGAAATTCATATAGGAATGTGTTTGTTGTGGAAGTAAGCTGAAACTGAAATAATTTTTCTCGAGCAGTTTTAAGGAAAACGGGAGAGTTTTAGACCAAGATTATCGCTGTTCTTGAATTGCAATTTTAAGAAGAATGAACCGATTGGTTTATTTTTCAACCATATGGAAGATTTATTGAGTAAAATCAGGAAAAGAGGCGCCGGAATTTGTTTTTACGCACACATTGTTGGCATTACTCATACGCTTGCAAAGAGTCTTGCTCCTTAATGTTATAGAAGTACGTGTTCGTTCGAGAAAACATGTCGCACTACGGAGAAATTCTTTCCATCGAAAGGGAAGTATGGTGGAATTTTTTTTTCCTGTATCCGGAATGGCGTGCGAGTGTTACGTAAGCGATTGCATAAGTCAATTCCATCTTATGTAATTTGTGGTCAGGACGGAAGGCATCCTTGTGAAACGGTGGTTACCTATGGGAATCAGTTGATTGCATGTCATTATCCGGCGAACAACCAAAATTAGGTTAGAGCCGAGTATAAATATACCTTATAAAAAACTACGGTCAACCATGCACTAACACTGCGAAAAAAACATAACCAAAGACAAGGTCAATCGCTCAACAACGGTAACTAATGTCGTTTTTCATTGAGAACACTCGTGGAGTGTTTTGCTCGATTCGTGCACTTTTCGTGCAGTCGGGCAATCAAAACAGGTGCACTGTGTTTCATTGATTTGCACCGCACGAAAAAAAAAAATGCACTTTCGAGGCAATTCGCGGGCAACTATTTTGCACCCGTTTTATTTTCCGAGCAGCAGACTTTACAAAACCGTTTCATTGATCGGCTGTCAGGGCAAAACACTGCACTATGGTTTGAAACGGGAAATTAGCGTGACAAAAATATTTTCACTATTAAATATTAGTTTTTTGTAGTTGGTGTCTTCACAAAAGTTGTTTGTTATCAAATGGCGCTCCTTTTGATATAAAATATTACCAAGGTGGTCCTTATTTAGATTGAAATCTGAAATCTTACTTCCTTAATTAAGTTTAAAAATGACTTTATTGTACAATTAAGTTGTAGGAAATTTTATTTTGAGCAACTTTGCTGAAAAAAGCACCTCTCTAGCTTTTCATTTGACCGAGTTACATCAATTGTCCCGGGTAAGCGTAGAGTGGCTCCCGAAAAATCGATTTTTTTGCTCTAACGTTTTTGTGAAACGTTCTATGGAAAAGTTGTCTTCAGAAGAGTTGTTGAAATAAATATTGCGCATAATTTTGCTGAGTAAAGCTTTTTCATATGAGCTACCAGTAAAAAGTTATGATTATTTTTTCATCAAAAACTAGTCATCCTTCAAATGTCAAAATTCATTAGATGCCAGATCGATAAAAATGTATCCTATGCGGCTACTGAAAGTTCATAATATAAGTAAACAATTAAGAGAAAATTGGGAGGTGTTTTTCTTTTAACTCATTTAAATTAGTCTTGAAAATACCATGAAAAAACTCAAAAACATTGCATAACTCTTAAACGCCTTAACGTATCAACATACTTCCTTCACCAAAATAATAGTATCAAGTTAGCCCTACAAGTGTTCCATACATTGTCCATTCGAGAAATGAGACACACAAAAACTACAGCCGAAAATAGATTTGTTGCTGAACAATTTTAATTAATTTATTACCAAAATAACTGATTCAGTTGAGCTTAAGCAACAGAGACACTGTGTAATATGGTTATTCCGAAGTAGAGGCCATGATGAATATATCAACAGAAATTTTCATTATCTTGACAACCAAAGCTCAAACAAGCTGGTGCAAGTTAGCGAAACGCAAATATTTTTATCCAAAACGTACCGAGAAGCCTTTTTTCTCATCCACTTGTGTACCGAATAGCCTGTGACAACCGGAAAACGACGCACAATGAGTTTTGGTTAGAATAAATACAATCTACTCATTTTAACAAACTAATGATTTAATGGTTTCAGAAAGTGCCTTGCCTTACAAAAAGCTAACGGATTTAATGATTGCTGGTAGAAGTAATAAGGACATTTTACAGTATATCATTCAAGAATTGCGTATGAAAACCCCCACCTGGTGTGTTAGCAAACTGAACAAGACCGTGAAGGGAAGGGATACAAATATAAAAACTGTGTTTAGAGAACATTTGGGTCTACGTATCGGTGAACCATTGCCATCAGGAGGTAATTCCAACGACAGAAACACGGCCCGGAAATTTTTCAAGAAGTAGAAAGAAACAGCAGATATAACAGGCTTTGATGAAACACTGTTGGAAGGATTTCACGTTATTCTCAGTGTAATCAATAGCCGATAAGATAAACGTCGACGAATTCCAAAGTTACACTGAGAAAATACGAGCGTTGTATGTATCGTTGTATGCCTGGTATCCACTATCACCAACTGCTCATAAATTTTTGATACATACATGGAGCAACGATAATAAGACACGCAATTTTACCTGTTGGTATGCTTAGTGAAGAAGCTCAGGAGACTCGAAATAAAAGTATCCGGAACTTCAGAGAGCACCATGCTAAAAAATTCAGCAGAATCGCGAACATTGAAGATGTTTTTAAAAGGCTGCTGTTATCTTCAGACCCTATCTTGGCATTGTCGAACAAACAGAATAGGAGAAGTTCAGAAGACTTACCCGAACAAGCAAAATGTTTAGTTTTAGATAATAATTAGAATAATTCATTGTTTAATTTATTCAATACCTACCAAACCGTAATCAACTGTTGTCTTATGTTTCATTTTGAATGTTAACGATACGATCATTACGATAACGGAATCAAACTCAATTGAATTAGTTATTTTGGTAATAAATAATTAAAATTGTTCAGCAAAAAATCTATTTTCGGCTGTAGCTTTGTGTGTCTCATTTCTCGAATGGACAATGTATGGAACACTTGTAGGGCTAACTTGATACTATTATTTTGGTGAAGGAAGTATGTTGATACGTTAAGGCGTTTAAGAGTTATGCAATGTTTTTGAGTTTTTTCATGGTATTTTTAAGACTAATTTAAATGAGTTAAAAGAAAAACACATCCCAATTTTCTCTTAAATGTTTACTTATATTATGAACTTTCAGTAGCCGCATAGGATACATTTTTATCGATCTGTCATCTAATGAATTTTGATATTTGAAGGTTGACTAGTTTTTGATGAAAAAATAATCATAACTTTTTACTGGTAGCTCATATGGAAAAGCTCTACTCAGCAAAATTATGCGCAATATTTATTTCAACAACTCTTCTGAGGACAACTTTTCCATAGAACGTTTCACAAAAAAGTTAGAACAAAAAAATCGATTTTTCGAGAGCCACCCTACTCTTACCCAGGACAATTGATGTAACTCGGTCAAATGAAAAGATAGAGAGGTGCTTTTTTTCAGCAAAGTTGCTCAAAATAAAATTTTCCACAACTTTATTGTACAATAAAGTCATTTTTGAGCTTAATTAAGAAAGTAAGATTTCAGATTTCAATCTAAATAAGGACCACCCTAGTAATATTTTATATCAAAAGGAGCGCCATTTGATAACAAACAACTTTTGTGAAGACACTAACTACAAAAAACTAATATTTAATAGTGAAAATATTTTTGTCACGCTTATTTCCCGTTTCAAACCATAGTGCACTGGCACCGAGCGAGTGAAATCAATGAAAAATGACATAAGTGAACGCAGTAACCCTATTTCAAAGACACTTTCACCATCAAACGAACTATCAACTGCAAACAATGTACAAGGCGCATCTACAGCCAAGGATGGCTTTTATCGTATCAAAGAACGTTCACTGGCAACTCTTCAATGATTGAATCAGTGCCATCAAAGAGAGTTGGAAATCATCGCAACAACAAAAACCCGGCATGGCTCATTTAACATAGAATCGACACCAGTGCGAGAGCGAATTTCTCTCGATGACATTTCTGAGAATTAAAGGTTAGCACGCTGCTGTTGGGATCTTCTCTGATGCAACAAACGGTCGCTTATTCTCGTTTCGCGATCCGATTCTGTACAGGCAGTTGATAATTGCGATAGAATCATTTTACTATTGCCGCTTATTCTAACTATGTGCATATAACCTTTGTATAAGTTGTGTCTATGAAAATGTCTGTGAATACTCCACACAAGGGTTTTGAAATATTGCAGCCTAGTATGAGAATCATCAAGTTGAATAATCGATTCGATTTTCTACGATAATTGTCAACTTGCGATTCTCTCTAGGGAAATTCCACACAGCAACGATCATTATCAGACTGTAATTTTTTTTAAGGGCCGTGAAATACTCAGAGTGAGAAGTGGAGCGAAGGAATGTAGAAAAATTCTCTCGCGGTTCATGCATTGAGAGACTCGAGTTCTTGTAGCATCTTCTACCGGATTGAAAATGTTGTATACAATATAGATAGCAATATAGCAGCTTCTGTCCAATTTTCGGCAATCACCAACACTGTCTACAGCAACTAGCAACGAGCCCAATGCAAGGAAAATAAAAAGTAAACGAAAACCACCCACAACTCCGACGATGAAGCAATAGATGATATGATGAGCCACAGACAAAGTGACCTTCAATCTTCGCTAGATGGAAAAGGAAGCTCCTCTTCCCCTAGAAAAAAGGTGATAACGTGATTCAAACATGAAAAAATAATTTTATCAATCAAAACTGAAAGAAAATTTACAAAAAATAAAACATGCCGGTGTTTAAAAATAATGTTAACAATTTTTATCCAACACTCCTGTTAAAATTAAACCAATTGTTTTTGTTTGATTTTCTTCAAATCTTCAAGGAATTCAACTGGGCCCTACATTGTTCGCGTCGTTCTTCGGTAACATTGTACTAATTTACGCTTAAGAAATAGAAATAGGAAACTGCAGAAGCTAATTGCATATAACGTTGTTAGATAATTAAGTTGATTAGTGTGGTAGGAATTGCTGTAAACTTGAAATACCTAATACAAATCGAGCATATATAAATTGGTAGCAAAATTTAGAACTTCGTAGCACATGGATGACACACTCGAATGTCATTGATGAAACTAGCCGACAGTTAGAATAAGTCATAAAAAATTATTCGAATTTCAAATTAATTCAACGCAACGTAAAGCTATTGAATGTTTCGAAAAGATCAATAATGTCGGTCTCTATCGCTTTCCGCACCCAGCACCGAATACAATTAAATTCAGTTTGTTTGTTATCGACCAACAATCCCAGCCTTGCACACTGAATCTCGGTATATCTCGCCACGTAATTGCAAAACCAAATGTTTACAGTAGCAAAAACACAATGAATTAGAACCATAAAATAATGCTTTCCTCACTGCCGACATCTTCATCAGTTCCCGCCTTCATCGAAGCCAGTTCCAATCGATGACGATTCGCGCTAGCACCGAAGTATTGCGTGTGTAGTTGGCACAGTATGATTGTTTACCAATTACCACCTCCGTCGAAAATCAGCCGACTCCAATCAACATCACCACAGGATTTATACCCGTCCGCTTCCCCGGAAAACCCACTGCGGCACACGGAAAGGGGAAAATAGATCGAGCCGTAGCCTTACCTATGGAGGTGCTATCTTTAAATAACTGACAAATCAGCTCCTGCCACTATTAATGTTTGCCGGGTTGGTGGTGTTTGTGCGGTTGGAGGTGGTGAATGTCGTTCGGAAGGCGCTGCGAGGTGTTAAACAAGGCGACCGAACGTCGCACCGAACCTTCACGATGACGATTAATTATTCATGGTGTATTTAATCCGACTGATGTAGTGTTCGGATTACAACCGCTGTCGATATGGAAAATACATCGATTCGGCTCAATGCTCCCGAAGGCGCGTAGAATTAAATTCCCAATTTGGATACAGCCAGGCCAGGCTCACGGACATGAATACAAGTGCCATTCGTACTCGCAGAATCAACAGAAAGTGTGTAGCGCAAATTTGTGTGGTCTGATTATCGCAGTGGTAATCTTTGGCACCGACTCAAATCCAAGATTATCATTTAATTGCCATTTATTTCTGACATTTCTCTGTGGTCTGGGAAATTTCGCTGTAAACATATGAATTACGGCGAAGCCAGGCAGTAATGAGTTGGACACACTATATCTATAACATTATCTCAATTAGGGCATTTAAAACGTTCAAAAGAAATTTAATTAAAGATAGGCCAACTCATTTTCCCTAGGTGTGTCTGCAAACAGTTCGGGGAAATGAAATATAGAAACCGTTACTTTTTTTCTCACAACGGCTTCGCTCAAAACAAAAGTGCCTTGAAAGAGGAATGAATGGAATGGCATCCCATTAGCGAATCGATATAATTCATTATCAATTCATGTGGGTGTAGAACCGTAACTCAATTGTTCGATTAAGTGCGGAACGGGATTGGATTTCAGTTTTTTTTTACAGAACGAGCTAAACGATGGTCGGTTATTCGAAACGATATAGCGTTATAATTTATGAATTCAATGATGAAGCAGATGAAGTTTCGGCCTAAGCCTCAAACTAAAATCCACATTTCGTTCTCAAATATTATCGCTCATGAAATGCATTGTTATTCTTATTCCATAGTGATAGTGTGGTTAAGGAATTTCCGATTGATAGGTAGTCGTGTCCCGAGGGAGCAATTTATAATGAAGTTTTTTGTTCGATTTCAAAACTTATCGAATAGTACAAGTCCCTGCTCGAGCTTAAACTCCCAAAACGTTCAAACATTATTTCTTTGCCGTTTTCGCTTTTAAACTGTCATGATTCGTAGCATATGTCACACATACGCCGTTTTTTAAGTGATCCTGTAAGGCCGGGTTGAGATGGGCGGGAAATGGGATTCGAAGGATAAAAAAGCACTGTGGTTGGCGGCACAAAAAAGTGGTGCTTTTGCTCGAGACGTTCGTAAATTTGCATATAAATTAAAACACCCGACATGTGATTTCCCGAGAATAGCTTTGTCAGAGCGGAACATGAGACGAAATAATGTTTTCTATCCGATGTTATCTTAGCATTCATATTGTAGAAACTTGTATTGTATGGCCTAGCAGCAACCATTGTAGGATGTAAGACAAAGGCCGCTCACCGTAATAATTATTGGCATCATTGTCGAGTAATTAGAACGTAATTTGCTTTTACACTGCTGTAATTGTTTATTCATATCTGTCACTTGCACAAAGCGCAAGTTTGCGCACCTTCATCAACTCAGCCTTACCTGGAAATGTGGACACCGTTTCTATAAATCCAGGGACTTACACACACCAACTCACCAACGACGATATGCCACCTATGCTGGTTGCGACATCGCTGCTGTCATCGGTGTTAATAAGTAAAATAATAGTAAAATCTAGTGAATTGCTAACAAAAATCCCTATAACAAATAAAACTCTAATAAGACTATCTTATCGCTAGTGCCTAAAACTAACTTATCGCTAGTGCTTAACACTACCTTATCGCAGTGCTCTTATCACTAAATAACGCAAATTGGTAAGAAATAATGCAAAATAGCCGTAAATTTTCCTTCCAAATTATTCTTAATATTAGGATCACTGATTGATTGAACAGAACTTGCTCTTGATCTCCTCAAGATATCCGTATCTTAACAGAATTTCGAGGAAAACTAAAAGTGAGTAATTTATATATTTGCAAAGATACTATGTTCATATAATTAAATGTTCTGAATTAATTAATTGTTACATACCATTAGCTAAACTGAACTTTACATTTTTTCAATCCATACTTGATAGGAAAATTATAACTTCTCATCACCAAACACCTGTGTTTCATTTGAGCGTTATAGTTTCGGAAAGGTTCTGTCGAGAAATCGTTGAACGGAGTCAACAATATCAAAGAATTACAAAATCAATATATCTATATATAGAAAATAATATTTTAAAAGGTGTATTTAGCAAGTGTTCTCTGGCATGCTTGAGTCGATTTACAAATGAGTTTTTTTTTCGTTTGGAAGGTGTCGTTTACGCGAAGGTTTCAGGATATATTATATTATGAAAACCCATCGGAAAAACTGAGAATCTAGAATATTATTTTGTGCGATTGTTTGGCGCGTATTGCGTTGTGCAATGCTTGCCCGCTGGAGGACAAAATATGAATATTAGATTATTAATAAAATCGTTCGAGCGCAACGACCTACTTGATTCATGTGCTTCACTTTTTCGTACCACTTGCTCAATGGGCGTCACATGAACAGCGTATATATTTTTTGTCTGGGTTGGCAGTTCAATGCATACGGCGCTGATATTACAAGCCAGTTGTCGTATGTTCGAGTCCCAACCCGGAAGGATTCTTATAACATTTTCATTTTCAACGGTGGTTACTACAGGGTCCGGCACTCGAAGTGTAACCAATTAAAAAGGCCATAAATTCAGTTTGGAAAATTACTTTTACTTAATTCAAAGTACAAAATGTGTAAAAATAATACAAAATTCAGAATCAATTCACTTTTGCTCGATATGACCACCTTTTGCCTTGACTTGATGACTTGAGAGAGCGAAAGAGTTGCTTCGTTTGGCCGAAAGCGGTCAATTTCCCAACATTGTATTTTCTGACGAGAAAATTTTTCCAATTCAGCAATTCGTAAACTCTCAAAACGATAGGGTTTACTTGACCGACCGTTCATACGAGAATTTGAGTCATCGATTGGCCACCAGGAGGCAGCACCCGCAACAGATAATGGTTTGGGCCGCTGTAACCGCAGATGGGCGCTCTCCAATCGTTTTCATCGAGCCTGGCGTCAAGGTAAATGCGACATATTATCGGGAAAGTATTCTGAAGGTTGCTTTGAAGCCGTGGGCAGACAAACATCTCGGTGGCAGACCATGGACGTTTCAGCAGGACTCGGCACCGTCTCACAAAGCTCGAGTGAACCAAGAATGGCTGAAAAACAACGTTCCGAACTTCATCACGTCCACACAATGGCTCTCGAATTCACCAGAATTGAATCCAATGGATTATTCTCTTTGGGCCATTTTGGAGAGCAAAGTCCGAACTAAAAGATACACCAGTCTCGAGGCGCTGAAAAAAATTATTGTCCGCGAGTGGGCCAAAATACCTGCAAGTCACATTCGGCCAAACGAAGCAACTCCTTCGCTCTCTCAAGTCATCAAGTCAAGGCAAAAGGTGGTCATATCGAGCAAAAATGAATTGATTCTGAATTTTGTATTATTTTTAAACATTTTGTACTTTGAATTAAGTAAAAGTAATTTTCCAAACTGAATTTATGGCCTTTTTAATTGGTTACACTTCGAGTGCCGGACCCTGTATACCGGTGTGGGGTATTACACATTGGAGCAAGTATAGTCGGTGCTACACTACACCAGTGCAGCGCTTAAAACAAAAACCCTTCTTGATCCACCTCGTGGTGTGACAATGCCTTTCTCTTTCTTCAAAACAGCCTCATAAAAACATTTTTTTATCTTTTTATAAAATAATTTGTGACACTAATTTGGGCTCAATTTTGACACCAATTGATTCAGTTTGTATCGAGTAGTTCACAAAAGCATTCTTCAGTGTTTATTTCACACAGTCAGCATTAGTTTTTCATACTAGTGCTTGACATTTGCGTTGTCTGTTTGTATGAGAAGAAGGATGCCAACCTAAAGAAACCCTTCTTAGTCCACTTAGGGGCTGTCCATAAAAGACGTCACGCTTTTTTTTGACGATTTTTGACTCCCCATCCCCCCTTTGTCACAAATTGTCACAGAAGCAAAGACCCCCCACCCCCCCTATGTCACACGCAGTGCTGCTAAATGTCACTATCAACGAGCAACTTTGCACGACGAAAATTGGAAAGTTTATGTCACTGGACTGCTGCCAACCAGACTTTACCAATCGTCATATATTGAGTGTCTGAGAGCCGATCTGTCATAACTTAAATTCTCTTGATATTATACTCACCAGGACGCTCATTGATTTCCGATGCGATTGATATTATCTTCATTTATCCTGTCACTGCTTGATTACGATGTAACTAAATATTAATCAAGCAGCATAAACATTGAATTAAATTCATGTACACCAATAAACTACGAAATCCAATGACTTTTTACAAAAAACAATGAACTTTATCAATTTATGTTTATGTTAATACTCTCATGGAATTTTTGTACGTCAACAGGGAATAGGAGAATGAGAGAGAAAACAAAATGCGTCATCTGTCTTTGACTGAGTATACTTCTACTTGGTCATTGAACTATCGAGTATCTCATTTGACAGACACTTTGATCGTACCGATTACAGTTGACGATGATTTTAGTCAGTCTGTCAAGGTCATTTGACATGACTGACAATTTGCAGCTCTGACCACATGTCACGAATTCAAAATAAGTCAAATTCATCTCAATACATTCTCAATATGTATGACAAACCATAAAAATATGAGGGAAAAGTCGATTTATTACATGCTGTCATTAGATTTGTAGTGATGGGTAGTGATTTTGAGCTAAAATGATTCTTGATTTATGTAAGTTCAATCATTGGATGATTCGATAAGCTTTGATGTTGGTGGAGGAAAATCACATATGATCAAGATAAGACATGACATGATCTACGTCTGAAATCGTTGATCTCCCGCCCTTTTTCAAATGGAGTACAATCATGTCTGAATGTGCATCAGAATCAGATAAGAAAAAATTCTTATGATATATTATTATCAATGCTAGAAAATCAAATTACTGAAAAAAATGTCAGTGCATAACTTAAGTTAAACCGTTTGAAGGCATCTTTACTCGCTTCTCCGTGCACCTTTGCTGATCACAACAGACATAATTTCCTGCATCATTCATTTCCGAATTTACAAGAAGAAGCTTTTACATCAACAAATACACGTTTTTCTATAGAATGTAAACGTTTATTGTGGAGATTTATCAGGAAATAGGGCAAAGCAGTAAAATAATTTGGTATTTCAAAAATGCGCTCATTGAAAATATTGGACGTCGCATTCCAAAAACCTCCCCCCCTTCCCCCTGTCACAAAAGGTCACGTTTTATGAAACACCCCCATCCCCCTTGCGGCGTGACGTCTTTTATGGACAGCCCATTAGTGCAATTTTCATATATCTTGAAAAATCACCATAGGGGGGGTTAAGTATGCCAAAAGTCTTAGAATTGCATTAAACGTCGAGATTTAGGGTCATCTCGAAAAAAAAAAAATTTTTTAAATCGACTTTTTGGAACTTAGAAAAAAATATCAGTCTCAGAAAGGCGATTTTTTCGAATTTTTTTTTGAAATAACACTAAATCTCGACGTTTCATGTAATTTTGGCATAAAAAATATTTTTCGATTTCGGACATTTCATTTTCAAAATTTAACAGCTGGGCAACTCCCATAACCCATGTCCGATTTAGCTCAAATTTTGCATGAGGACTTTTTTCGAGGTGCTTAAACTTTCGAACAATAGCGCTTCACGAAATTAGAGGTGATCCCAAAATATTGGCACCCTTATATACATTAGAGCGGTAAAAAACAACGTGTTTTGTCAGTTACGTCACTTATACCATTATATCTCCGGAACCGAAAGTCACAGCCATTTGATCTTTGAACTTGATCAATGGTCCGACAGTAGCTTTCAAACGAGCATAAGTTTGTTAAAATCGGTTCAGCCATCTCCGAGAAAATTGAGCGCGTATAAATATCTTCGAAAAGTGCACACACAGATGTTTTCCAATTTGGTCGAACTGAGTCGAACTGAGGTATATACTATGGGTCTCCAAGGCTCCGTTAAAAACAACTAGTTCCTATGTGAGCATACCTGCTATTGGACATTCACGATGTGAGTTTCGCTTCAAACAAAAGTCGTTTGCATTGGAGGAAAAGATAACGAAAAGAGGAAAACGATGGGGAACATTGTACAAAATCAGTCGTTCTAATCGCTCTAAAGAGCTATTAAGGTTCCTTTCTTTACAGATCGAAGGTAAAAATCATCAGTTTAGTGCAAATCTGGAATAATTTTTTCAGCTTTGTGCAGTTTTCGTTGTGCGAAATTCGTACGAGAAAAGTGTACCGAACAGTATTTAATATCGTAGAGAATTCCACAATTTGGCTTATCTGAATGCTAGAAATAAATCTCGTACAGCATTTTAATAATTTTTTTCAACGAAGTATGCAAATCCGAAATGAAATAATCGACATCTATTTATTTATTTATTTATTTCGTCAAGCAAATGTAGACTACATATGAATGGTTTACAATGTTTACTTAGATACTACGCATTATTTCTACGACTAAGCTGGAATTTCATTTCATTTGTGGACATACCAAGGTCAAGATGTTCGCAATATTGATTGTAGTGGTTTATTATTCGATTGATTGGGCTATATTTTGCATAATTTGTTCTAGTGTTTCTTTTTAAAAATAATTTCCTGGTTCGTAATTGACGGCTAGGTGTATAAAAATTTAATTGCGATAATGAAGAAGGTGATTGAATGCGTTGAGAAATAATGTCGCTGATAAAATAAAGCATTGTAAGGTCGCGGCGTTCCTTAAGTGTTTGAATATTGATGAGCATGCAGCGTGCTTCATATGGTGGTAAAGGAAATGCTGTCCAGTTTAATTTACGAAGTGCATATAAAAGAAATTGTTTTTGAATAGATTCGATGCGTTCTTCGTGAATAATATTGTATGGATTCCATACTAGGCTGCAATATTCCAAAATAGGGTCGACATATGTACTGTATAATATTTTAATTGTGTATGGGTCCTGAAAGTTATGACTGAAGCGTTTAATAAAGCCCAGCATGCCATTTGCTTTATTTATTATGGTATTATATTGTTCCACAAAAGTGAGCTTGGAGTCTAAGATTACGCCTAAATCTCGTACAATTTTACATTTTTCTACAAGTTGATTTCCTAGATGTATGTTTATAGATATAGTTTCAGTTTTCTACTGAAAGTTATTGAGTTACAAATGTGTGTAAATAATGAATATTCAATTGCGGTGTGAAATGCCTCATTTTTCCATAATGGCAGGTTTGATGCATTCACACAAAAGTCTTCTGTGCAATTTGTACAAAGAAGGTCTAAATATGCGTTTTGTTGATTTTTTACGGAGTTTACTTGATGTAGGCCAAAATTAGAAATTTTGTCGAAAAAGTAGTGCAATGTTTCGTTTTCTCCTACGACTGGAAGTAAGATTGATTCATTTTCAATGTCAGAAATGAAGTCCGCATTACGTTGATTGAAGTCGCCAAAAATATGAAGTTTTACTTCAGGTTCCATATTCGAAATAATTGTGTCTAAAGATTGAAAGAATAATTCAAAAGAGAATTTGTTCGCATTTTTGGGTGGGAAGTAGACAGAGCAGTAAATATGTTCTTCTCCCAATATTGAGACTTTGGCCCATCAATGCTCAAATTCTTTATATTTAGGAGTAATAATTTCTTCAGAAGTAAAGCAAGAGTTAATGGCTATGACGACTCCACCTCCAGATTTTTTTTAAACAGAGAGATAAATCTCGGTCGTGCCGAAATACGTTAAAATTATTTCCAAATACTTCTTCGCTTCTTACACTTTCATCCCAGCTGCTTTCAGTTCCAAGGATTACGTCGAAAGGGGAGGCTGTTAAATTTTGATGAATTTCTTTCATTTTGGCCGGGCTTTTCATGCGGTTGAAATTTTGGCAATAGACCAAAATTTCAGACACATTTTGTCTATGAAGCGAATAAGTTTTTGAGAATTCTGGAATACTTACATTACTAATTTCTGTGTCTATTTTTTCGTGAAAGGGCGTCATTTGTTCCGAAAAATCGGCTGATAAAATTTTCTTGTACTGTCGCGTACTTGTTGTAAGTGACGAGTCCGCTCACTGGACAAATAATTTCGGTATGCGTCGAGGTCTGCTACGGATTCGTCCGGTTTAAGTCCATATCCATTGTGCACTTTCAAGAATCAGGAATCAGGAATCAGAACAAATTGGCTCAAATGGCACGTTCCCCTTGATATTTGGAGATTTGTGCCTTGCCATCAATTTGTTTTTAGCATCATTTTCCCGATATATAAGAGGGAAGGATTGAAAGGAAATGGTAAGGGTTGGACTAGGAGGATGGGAAAAATTGACGACACAAAAACACATAAAAGCAGAAGTAAATTCTGCACCCCTAAGGGATGCCGAACAATCTGCTGAGGATCACATTTAGTGGAAGCAGAAGTAAATTCTGAACCTCTACGAGGTCCCGAACAGTCTGCTGTTAATAAAACCTCCAACCCACGAGAGGATTTAGAGATCTTACAAAAGCGACACCATTCTGAACTCCCGGAAGAATGCAGAACGATTCGCAGTATGTACGAGCAGAAGTAAATTCGGCACCCCCTAAAGAATGCCAAACAATCTGCTAAACCCTATTTAAGGTGAATACAGAAGGGATTCATTCACTCCAGGAAGAACGATGAACCCTTCTGCCTATAGCTCCTTACCACATTGGGTGAGAAACGAGAGAATATCCTTCAATTTTAGCTCCGCATACACAGACTCAACCATGTATGGAGAACCAAAAACCCGGATACGTAGCTGCGTCAATGCGGGACAGTTACATATCAGATGATATGAAGTACCATAATCGCATTCACACAAATCACACGAATAATACTCAGCACGTTGAATAGTAGCCATGTGATAATTGAGTTTGCAATGTCCAGTCAGAGCTCTGACCAGAATACTGCAATGTTGCTTGGAGAAATGCAGTAGACACTTTGACATTTTCAGATTTAAATCTGGTAGAAATGCTTTTGTCTGAGCGCAAGTTTGCAAGCTGCGCCAGTAGCTGGCATGTTTGGATGCAGCCCAAGAACGAATCTTGTGATTTATCCAACTAGTTGAAAGTGGTAAAGCTGGTTCAGGACCAACGAAATCATTCGTTCCACCAGCTCTAGCCAACTCATCAGCCCATTCATTTCCAGTAATACCAGAATGGCCGGGTACCCATAAGCAGTAAACAGCATTTGAAATGCTGAGGTCTTCAATTTGAGTTCGACATGCGATCACTAGATTCGACCGTGAGTCATTCGAACTGAGTGCTTTTAAGGCTGCCTGACTGTCGGAACAAAAATAAATTCGTTTACCACAGATCCTCTGCTGAAGTGCCGATTGTACTCCACACAGAATCGCGTAGATTTCTGCTTGGAACACAGTACAGTATCTACCAAGTGAATGAGACTGCTCCAGCCTCATTTCACGACAGTAGACACCAGCACCAGCACGACCATTCAACAGAGAACCGTCCGTATAACAAACTATGTGTTCATCAAGTTGTCGTTCCAGACAACCAGACAACCATTCCTCACGAAGAGGATAGCTCACATGGAATGTTTTGAAAGGAAAACTGCATGTGAGAGTTAGGTCACTAGGAGCGAGT
Source organism: Malaya genurostris (assembly GCF_030247185.1). Lineage (NCBI taxonomy): Eukaryota > Metazoa > Arthropoda > Insecta > Diptera > Culicidae > Malaya > Malaya genurostris. Next base: position 325,587,924 of record NC_080571.1, read on the forward strand.
AAATACTCATCCCATGTAACCATTTGAGACCACAAGCGAGTGTGGCTGGTAGCATAATCTAATGGGTTACTGTTCCAAAGCCCTGTAATCTTAAGACGATATGCACAAGATAATGCTTCTTGTTTTAGGAACACATGTAGTGGTTTAATGCACAGTAGCGCCTCTAGAGCAGCAGTAGGAGTTGTCGTGAATGCTCCTGTCATCGCCATTAGGACCATCCTTTGGAGATGATTTAGCTTTGACTGAACTGTCGCGACTTCTCCTTTCTGCCACCATACAAGACAACCATATGCTAAAATTGGTCTAACAATAGTTGTGTAGACAACACCTGACAACACCATTGTTCAACAGATCGCAGGGCTTGCTGCATTAAATCAAAGAGAGTGTTAATGCTTATACCGGTCATCAATATATGATAATCGTCGGCAAAACCATAAGTCGGAAATCCAAGGTTATTAAGTTTCCTTAACAAACCATCAGCGACTAGGTTCCATAAAAGTGGGGATAGTACACCACCTTGAGGACACCCACAGACACTCAGCTTTCTAATCTCTGCTTGCCGAAGCGATGAACAAATAAGTCGATTGCTAAGCATTGCGTGTATCCAATTTGTGATACTTGAAGGTATGCCATGACCACGGGCTGCTTCCAGAATTGAATTGAAAGACACGTTATCAAAGGCACCTTCAATATCTAGGAAAACTCCCAAGCAAGATTGCTTTTGTGAGAAAGCTTTTTCAATGTTGTACACAACATCATGTAACAGGGTTGTAGTGGACTTTCCACGCTGGTAAGCATGTTGCATTCCATGTAGCGGTTGCACGCCCAGACTAACATTCCTGATATAGTGATCGACTATGCGTTCCACTGTTTTAAGAAGAAATGAGCTAAGACTGATAGGCCTGAAACTCTTCGCTTCCTCATAAGTGTCGCGACCGCCTTTGGGAATAAATTTGACAATTATTTCCTGCCAGGCTCTTGGAATATATCCAGTCGCAAGACTAAAAGTAAGTATTTTCTTCAAAACATGTTTGAAATGTTCATACCCTTTCTGCAGTAACACTGGGAAAACTCCATCCTTTCCAGGAGATTTGTACGGAGCAAACTCTCAACTGCCCATTTGACCGATTCAATCGTCACAACGCTTCGAGCAAGGGCCCAAGAATCGTAACTACCTGAAAAAGTCTCGGGAAGAGCTGTCGGTGATGGATCCATACATCCTGGAAAGTGAGTGTTAAAAAGGCAGTGAAGTACATCACTTTCATCAGACAAGTGTTCACCATCTGAAGTTCTTAAGAAACTGACATTAAAGTCCTTAGACTTCGAAAGTAACTTATTTAATCTGCTAGCCTCGTTGAGACTAGAGACATTTGTGCAGAGGCTTTTCCAACCACTTCGCTCAGACGATCGAAGAGCATTTTTGTAAGCCCTTCGAGCCAACACGAATGCCTCCGACCCATCTCTGCGTCGGTGGTTCCAAGCTCTTCTGCATAGTTTCCTTAGTCTAGCAAGTTCAGCATTCCACCAAGGAGTTCCTCTAGTAGCTCGCACAATCCGAAGTGGACAAGCCTCTTCATATGCTGCAACTATGAGTGAATTTGTCTCGTCGACAACATTTTCCAAATCAATTGGGGTTTCAATTGTTGGTTGGTACCCGTAAAATCTAGTCGCCAAGCCCTCTTCATAGAGGTCCCAGTTTGTAGATTTGGGATTACGATATGTGACAATATCAAATTTAACGCTTGAATGATCAAAGAATATGTACTTATGATCAGACAACGAAGGTTCGAGCTCATCGGAGACGAGCCAATTCACCAACTCATGCGCAATTCTATCAGAGCAGAGAGTTACGTCCAAAACCTCCTCTCTTCCAGATCTAGCAAAAGTTGGGCGGTTTCCTGCATTGACTATGTGCAGGTTTGTACTGCTCACGAATTCCATCATATCAGAGCCTCTCGAATTTATATCTGTGCTGCCCCAAATGATATGGTGAGCATTTATGTCACTGCCGATTACAAGCGGTATATCACTCTTGCAGCAGTATGATACAACCTTTTTGAAGTCATCGCTTGGCGAAGGTTGGTTATGCGGTAAATATGCCGAACAATAGACATATTTCCTGTCTATGCCATCAATAGTCATACTAACTGTGACAGCACAAATATCCCGAGTTGTGAGCTCCGATATGAGAGAAACATCGAGAGCACTATTTGCAAGTATGCATGCTCGAGGCATTTCACGTGGATTTGTCATACCGATCTTGTTGAAGGCAACAAAGACTGGGTTTAACAATTTTCCAACGTAGAAGTTTCCCTTTTGGAAATATGGTTCTTGAACCAAAGCTATAGAAGCTTTACCTTCTTGAAGAAGTCTGGATAGATTCATAGTTGCTGTACGTTTATGCTGAAGATTGATTTGTGCCACTCTAACCATTATAAATTAGAGTAACGAACATTCCACCTCCAGCACCAACCGTACAACAACTACAAGAAACCAAATATATTGGCTTATAATCACCTATAGCGAACCATGTAAGGATTTTTTTAAATGTTATTATCATTTAAATCCCACGAGTTGCGAAGAAAGAAGTCGTCCACTGTGCCAGAGCTTCGCTTAACACAGTAAGTTAACACCCCAAGATATTCCGTTCACGACTGCATTGTTTAACCTCCTGTAGCCATTCAGCCATCGGCACGGAAATACACCTTGGCTTAGGAGTTCCTATTTTTGTGGCCTTTTACGACATGGAACAGGAAACCAGTGGATCAATTCTTGGTAAAAAAATAATTCCGCCGGATGCCACACGGCTTACCTGTTTGGTGGACTTATACCACCGGTACAGGTGGACCGTAGCGTTATTCTTAGCCAGTTGGGAAACCGCTACCGACACTACACGGCTATCTAGGCTGCTCAGAGAGGGAAGTTGACATTGATGGTCAACTTCCATGGATGGCCGAGCAGCCGACAATTTTGTATGCGTCGAGGTCTGCTACGGATTCGTCCGGTTTAAGTCCATATCCATTGTGCACTTTCAAGAAGCGACAGTCGCCAGTTGTAGACTGTTCAGTAAGACGAACAATTGGAGGTCGCATGGGGTCCAGTTCAAATTGGCTGTCCTTAGCACTGTTAAGTGAAAAAGTCGCAATGTTGTCCATAATTAGGCTATTACGAGTAGATGGCGATGGTACGGTGGTGTTATTTTCAGAGTGTTGTTTGTTAAAATTACTTTTTGTTGTATTACTTCTATATGGGTTTATGGTTTCGCTCTTTTGAAAGTTTACAAATGTAGAGACCATACTAGCACTTGGAGGTCCAGAGGATTGAGTTCGTGCTGCTGCCAGTAATTCCTTATCGGAAGACAATTTTTGTTTAGTAGGTGCCAAAGAATTTTCAGAATTATTGCTTTTGCTGTTATACTTGTTACTGAATGGTCTCTTTTCCGTGCGTATTTGTTGCTGTCGTTTACGTTGTTTCCGTCTTCGAATAGCATTTCAGCTTGTTTTTCTTGAAGACGGCGAGTTCTTTGTTCAGCGTCGTATTGTCTCCAGTCGCATTTCCATATTTTTTTGCTGCCGATGAAGCGCCAGCCTGAGGTGAGTTCCGAGTTAGCTTTTTCTTCTGGTGAAGGTATAGCGTTGCAAGTGTCTTTTTTTCTATTGGTTTTAGTGGTTTGTTTGCTTCCAATTCTTCAGCTAGAGTTTTAGACTGAGTGTTTTTCATGTCTTTAGCGACGATATTCGAGATTGACTTCACTTCATCTCTCAATTCTTCTAAGATAAGATTGAATGCAGCGGTGGGGGTTTCGACAATTTTCGAAGGAAGCATAAATTCTTTTTCGAGGCGAGAAAGACGCTCACTCGTTTCATTCATAATTTTGTTGCTGGATTTGTTCGATTTGTAGACGTCGCTTATGGCTGTATGCAGAGAGGCCTCGCATGACTTTATACGCTGACCTAGATTGCTATTGTCATTTTTGCTGTTATTAAGTAATGACTGCTTTACGTCAATCACTAAGCGCTCGACACTATCCAAAATTTCAAAGTAGTGACTTTTGACGTCAGATGCGGTCCGGCGAAACGCCTCCGTTTGTGATTTAGTATACTTTAAAAGCTGCTCCTGTTGGTTTAGCAGCTTCAGGGTCTCTGCTCCTGCTCTTATTAAATGCTGTTTTCAATTATTTTTAAATTTTCATAGATGATCAGAAATGACTACTGAATATTAAGTGAATCAAACTTCACTGGTATGCTAGCGAGTACATGTTGCATGTGAGATATGGAATGTTGGTATCCAGTTACGTCAGCTGCCTTTAAATTCAGTTTTGCAATCTCAAACTTTACCGATGAATATCGATAAACAACAATATAATAACGACATAAGAACGAAACCGTGTGTCTCATATTCTAGTAGAAGGCATATTTTATGCTATGTAAACCTAGTTATCTGCAATGTTTTTTTTATGTTTTGAGTTGCTTGTACAAATGTGCTACTTAATCTAAAAATATCGCCCCCTCAGACTCGAACAACATTTCAATTCAACAGCTAAAGATGTCCTCTGTCCAAAAATATATTGCAATTCTAAATTTAAAAATATGTCTCGGGTATGCTAGGCAAGGTGTCACCAAAACCTGGCAAGGAAAATGTATTCTTTACTAAACTTGTTAATCATTTTCCATCCTTCCCAGCGCGACTCTCTGCAGAAGTAAATCGGAAAATCTGTGTTAGCCTACGTTCGCCCTGCAAAAGCAATATCGTATTGATTCTGCCTCCAGCAATCTTGGCGGAACAATGACGGATGGATTGAAGGCAATGAGACATTTTTCAGTCCTTTCCCACTGTACCTCCTCCTACTGTAACAGTTCTCGTCAAAATCTTATCCGTGTCAGTGCACGCTGTAACTTCCTTCTTTGCTCCGGCTTATCATCATTTTCTTCAAACTCAATCTATTTTCCTATAGCTTCGGAAATAAACTTTTGTTCGACAGTCGGTACACGCGAAATAGTTTTTTAGCAACGTTTGACATGTTTTACTTTTGCTAAATGAACTTTATCTAGAAAAATTTTGTTGTAGCAAAAGCAATCTAATATCTACTGCTCTTCAATTGTATTCGATTTCCGCATCACTTACCGTATTTATAAAAGACATCGTCGTTAGTGAATGACGTAAAAGCTTTGAGAAAAAAATCGTTGAATATTTAATGACCAATTTCACTCGCTCAACAATGCAATCGGTAACTTTTTGCAGTTCATCGTATACTATATGGCTTACCATGAGGTAAGCCATGAGTACAATGCAATCCAACAATTTAGATACTCAATAAATCATTACGTGACACATTTCATAATTTTGTATCGATTTGATAACAGATATGTCGTTTGAAAACCCATAATTCACAGGATGCAATTTATGCCTCAATAGCTAGAATCAATAACATCGGATCAGAAATCGCTTGTATCGGTATTATTATCTTAACCTCTTTTTTCTACATTTGATTATAAAACTTTGAATTGACTGACTTTAGCATCTGACCAATTTATCATTACCTTTAAGATAGACCAAGGCAGTCATTTTGGATGCTTCACTTGAACGACCTATCCGTAAATTGTCTACAGCTTCCCATAGCCAATCAAATATTTTTCTTCAACATTAGTTATATAATTTTCGGCCAGTATCTACTAGTAGGGACGAAACGAAACCTCTTTAACCGCCAAAACGTACTGAAATCGCAAGAATGACTGTTGTCGATACAAACTTTTTGAAAATTTCGATAATGAAAAAAAAAACATCAACAAGCAGTATTATTGCATATTATTGGAGCGATTCTATACTGAATTCGTTGCAAACGGCTCCACCTGCTGCAAACATTTTTCTTTGTTTCACAAAGACAAAGTGTTGGCATCCCCATCCGCCTAATTCGCGTGATTTGGCTCCCGCAGACTATATTTTATTGCAGAAACGTCCATTGGTTCGGTGTCACTGTTGTTAACGGAATCATCATTACTGCTTACATTTGTTCAAGCGTTGGGTGCGTTGTTAGTTGTAGCTGGAGTATCTTGTCCTACACAGAGTACAACTGGCTTCGTTGTTGTTGATGGATGTCTCTGATGTACTTGTTTTTTTTGGGGTTGGTGTGGAGATATCGCTGTTGGCCTTTGGTGAAGATGTCTTCTTGTCCAGTTTTTCACATGGCCTACCATAGTGAACAGCTTTATGGCAATATTGACATGTGGACATGGCCATTTGATTGTCATAGGTAACAAGTGATTTGCTGGGATACTTGTATCCTGACCGAAAGTCACATAAGAAGATATAACCTTCTTCAAGCGCATGCGTAACAAACGTATGACATTTAGATCAATATATATTTGCTCCTTAAGCAAACCATTAAGCTCTCGTATCGAAGGTCAAATTTTGCACTGCCTGAAGTCAACAATAATTGTATTCATTCGTGGTGTCGGCGGCTACTTTTGTTCGTTTCGTTCACTCATTCCGAGATGGTTCTATTGTTCACTACTGTACTTGGTTTCTTCCGTCCCGAGCGTAAGCGGATTTGTTTTATCGACTGACTTGGATGAGATGTGAAGGCGAACTGAAAGGAAATGCTTTGGTGTTTAGTTTATAAAGTCAACAAGTTTTCTTGGAAATTCCGTTCTGAGGATCTTGAATCAATCTAAAAACTTTAATCATGAGAGAAGTCTCTCTTGTTGGAACAGTACGATAATAAGACAATTGTACGATTCGGTGAAATGTTTTTCGAAGAAATGACCCTTTTGGCGAAACGGTTTGCGATGAAATGGCTTTCATATAAATGACCTTGATCCAAAGGGAATTTTGGAAATGCTCTGATGCTTTGTAAATAATAAAGTAAAACCGTGGTCTTGGATTTTTCTTTCTGAAATTCAAAAATTAATCTGGGGAGTTCTATCAAGAGAACCTACTCATTCTGAAAAAGTAACATATGGCAATGGTTTTATTCTTTATTTGAAATAGTCCCAATTTCAGATGAACGATTTTGACTGGGATAGTCTTTCAAAACAGGACATCCAGTTCCGAAAAGAAATATAATACTTCGACTTGACTTTATTAGTGTAAAGATGCGTTTTTCACATTATTTTGTTATTGCTGATTGTTAATATTCCGAGTGATGTCTTCAGAGACCGGCACATGAAAAAGTCATATTCTTTCAGTCCACTTTTAAATTTATGTATTTTGTTTTTTTTATACGTGTTGAACAAATATTTTTTCTTACCTGTGTAAACTGCTGGGTATGTTTACTCAGATGTAAGTAATTTTTGTACAAATCAATGATGAGCCATTCCGTAGAACATCATTCTGCCAATAGAAACATTTCGTAGAATCATAGAATTGTTTTAAATTTATTTCAAGTGAATGATGTTGAAGATCACACTAATTTAATCGATAAAAACTGCCCCTTGGATAAAATAATTGCGATGTTTGTTGTTCCACAATGAATACACACTTATTTTTTTTGCTGAAACTCGGAAAAATAAAGGGTGCTCCATATTTTATGTCGGTATGTAAACGCTGAATAACTTTCACATTTACCAACCGAGCGATTGCATCAGATATGTTTTGGAAAAGTCAATTCAGTGCCATTTTTTGCCACGAATCGCTTTTCATCGCGGTTTGTGCGGTTGAAAATCTGCGTTTTCAAAATGTCGCGTATTGAAAAGGAAGTGAAAATTAAGGGTCTGGACACATGACTAAGTGAGAAGGGTATTACTATGCGAAAATTGGCGAAACGGTTTAGAATTCATCATGCCAATGTTAAAACCATCATTAAAAAGTTTGGGGAACACTATTCTTTGGATGAGCTACTAGGAAGAGGCAGAAAAACCCGGTTCTTCCAACCCGAAACTGGACCAGAAAGTGGTATCTCTGATCATGAAGAACAAATCAATGTCAATACGTGATTTGGCCAAAAAATCAGGAACGAGTGTCGAAATGATCCAGCGTATCAAGAGGCGAAATGAAGACCTACAAGAATCAGATAATCTCGGAACAAAGTGTAGAACAGAAGAAGAAGTATTGTATTCGCGTCTTTTGCAGTGTCCGGATGCATGCGTTTTGATGGACGATGAGGTTTATGCAAAGGAGGACTTAAACATTCTTCCAGGTCCACAATACTTTACTGTCGTCGTTGAGAAGGATGTGAGCGATGCGGACAGGTCGATTCAAGTGGAGAAATTCGGTCGAAAAGTACTGGTATGGCAAGCAATATGTTCCTGTGGTTTGAAGTCAACCTTGTTTTACACTGCCGGAGCTATAAATGCAGAAATCTATCGATCTGAGTGTCTCCAGAAGAGATTGCTGCCTTTATATAAGAAGCATAGTACACCTCCACAGATTTAGTGTCGGCTCACTATGCCAAAGCCACTCTCAACTGGCTTGCGGAAAAGGGTATAAATTTCGTTGAGAAAAATATCAATCCACCACATTGCCCTCAGCTTCGACCCATCGAACGTTACTGGGCAATCGTGAAGAGGGTCTTCATGAAGACTGGTAAAGCGGCTGTGAACATGAAGGAGTTCAAAAAAATTTGGGCTCAACCGTCCAAAAAATGCGATGCAACACTTGTCCGGAACTTGATGAAGAGCGTCCGATCAAAAGTTCGAAAATTCGTGAAGGATTAACTTGAATTTCAACCGATTTTCATTATGCCCAAGTTTAACATCGTACAATAAATTTATCAATTTTTAGTTTGAATAGAATATCGTATTTTATCATAATTTGAATGAAAAATTTGTGGATTGCTTATTTTCGATACACTTCTTAACTGTAAAAAGGCACCATCTGACAATGCTATTGATTTAACTACGCGGACTTCTTTTTGTAGGGTTATCTAAAAAGCAAGGTTTACGCTAATCAGCTTCAAACTATTGACGAGCTTAAGGGAAACATTCGTGCTGAAATCGACGTTATAATAACCGAGGTGCTCGAAAAGGAATGGTAAACGCAGAAAAAATAGTCATTTTGTAATTGCTAATAAAGATGACCACTTGATATTGTTTTCAAAAACTAGTCCAAAAAAATTGTAAGGAACCCAACTGAACTTCTTCGTGCTAAAGAACGCTTGAATCTTTGAACCTATAAGAAGCAGAAACAACCAAAACGTAGTCCGAAACAAGAAGCATCGATCAGGCCGAGGGTTCGAAAGCTGTACAATACGATTCTTGCTGGAAATTTGAACTGCATAATCATGGACGACGAAACCTATGTGAAACTCGATTACAAATCCTTGCCGGGACCACAATATTATACGGTGCGAGAAGGGCAAGTGTTAAAGCTGTTCGATACATCGATTGAAGTCGAAAAATTTAGTAAGAAAGCTATGGTCTGGCAAGCAATTTGTAGCTGCGGTAAGATTTCGAAACCCTTCATCACCACTGCTTCAATGAACAGCGAAATATACATCAAGGAATGTTTACAAAAACGACTTCTACCCATGATTCGAAGCCACAAAGATTCTGTTGTCTTCTGGTTAGATCTTGCTTCTTGCCACTACTCGAAATTAACGGTAGAATGGTATACTACCAAAAATGTCACTTTCGTCCTAAAAGACATGAATCCACCAAATTGCCCACAACTTCGACCAATTGAGGAATTTTGGGCATTAACGAAGGAACATCTTAGGAAACATTTCTCGGCAGCCGAAACCATTCGAAAAAGATTGGAAAATAGTGTTAAAACTTGTCGCCAAGAAACCTGTACAGAATTTAATGAGGAAGGTTCGCAAGAAGGTGCGCCAGATAGTCTACAATGGCTAAGTAGCAAATGTTGAGAACAATATTCTGTTGTTGTAGTCTAATAATATCAGTATATCGAATAAAATTTGAATATCTAACACTTGTGAATTATTTACAGCGAAATCAAAATGCGTCCATACTTTCTGGGACAGTCTTTAAACAAAGAATTCTTTTGTTGTAGAACAAATCTTTGTTTTCTTTACAGGGGTACAAATTAGAAACTACAGGAAGTAAACGTTCAGATCCCACATTTCAATCTATCGAGGAATTGCCACTTTATGTGCCGTATCAGAACTATTCGAAATAATAGTACTGGATTTTATAGTTTACAACTGCTCCAATTATATATGTGATACTCAACATGGGTTTATGCCAAAACGATCTACGTCCACAAATCTCGTTTCATATGCGTCTTTTATCGTTCGTTCATTGCCAGCACAACATCAAGTAGATGCTATTTATATGGATTTCTCCGCAGCTTTCGACAAGAACAATCACTAGATAGCAGTTGCCAAGCTCGATAGGCTAGGATTCTGCGGATCATTCCTTAATTGGCTTGACGCCTTGACGGGTCGCAGTATATCAGTGAAAATAGGTGACTGTGTCACTTCATCATTCATCGCAAGCTCTGGAGTCCCCTAAGGAAGCCATCTGGGGCCGTTCATATTTTTTATATATCTCAATGATTTGAATATTTCGTTGAAGTGCATGAAGCTATCTTTTGCCGATGATTTTAAGCTATTTCATCTCATCAAGAATCCTGATGACACCGGTTTCTTGCAGTCTCAATTAAATGTATTTCTGAATTGGTGCAACGTTAACAGGATGGTGCTAAATGCATCAAAATGTTCCGTCATTTCTTTCTCTCGCAAAACAACGATCACATATGATTATACTATTTCGCAAACCGTCCTAAAATTGAAGTCAATAATCAAGGATTTAGGAGTTTTACTGGATTCTAAACTTAATTTCAAAGGTCATGTAGAATATACAATCTCAAAAGCATCTTAGATGTTGGGACTCATTTTTCGTATTGCAAAAAATTTTGACAACATATATTGTTTGAAATCGTTATATAGCGCATTAGTTCGCTCGACCCTGCAATGGTTCTGTTAACTCTGACTCGGCTGCGAAGTCTGATTGGAAATATTTCTACGCATAGATCTAAACGGATAAGGCCGCATATTATCATTCCATATGATTGAAATTTTGATGAATAACGAGCGGTGTCCTATTTTGCTAGCTCAACATCCAAGGTTGCTGTCAGAGCACAAGCGTCACGCGGAGCGTCTAGACACGTTTGCGAGATAGTTCCATTTAATCATTTGAGCAAACCTGTCAGAGTGAATGCGATGCGGTAAAAGAAAAGATGATTTCTCGGAAAAAATATACGCACAGGGGCAGGACTCGAACCTGCGTTCTTATGCAATTTGTGTAAATCGGTAAAGCCATATCTGAGCAAAATGAAGGATATTATTTGACACATTGCAGACATTTCTCAGCACGACGAGATGAGTCGAATGGTTTATTACATTTCACATCTTACACTAAAGACTGTCCCAGAAAGTATGGACGTACTTTGATTTCGCTGTAAATAATTCACAAGTGTTAGATATTTAAATTTTATTCGATATGTTGATAGTATTAGACTACAACAACAGAATATTATTTTCAACATTTGCTACTTAGCCATTGTAGACTAGCTGGCGCACCTTCTTGCAAACGTTTCTCATCAAATTCCGTACAGACTTCTAGGCGACAAGTTTTGACACTTTTTTCCAATTTTGTTCGAACTGTTGAATGGTTTCGGCTGCCGAGACATGTTTCCAAAGATGAGCCTTCATTAATGCCCAAAATTCCTAAATTGGTCGAAGTTGTGGCAATTTGGTGGATTCATGTCTTTTGGGACGAAAGTGACATTTTTGGTAGTATACCATTCTACCGTTGATTTAGAGTAGTGGCAAGAAGCAAGATCTTGCTAGATGTCAACATCATCCTTGTTGCTTCGAATCATGGGTAGAAGTCGTTTTTGTGAACATTCGTTGATGTATATTTCGCTGTTCATTGAAGCAGTGGTGATGAAGGGTTTCGAAATCTTACCGCAGCTACAAATTGCTTTCTGGGACAGTCTTTAGTCTAACTTTCAAGTGATTGCATAATTTTCTATACGAGAAATGCAAAAACTATGTATTCAATGTGATTTCGCGTTGAACTGCTAGGCACTGACGAGTTGAAAACGAAATGTGAATAACGATCTTAATATGAAAGTTCCAGTTGTTTTATTTGGAAATAATCGTGCTTCTGTTTCGAAATTCAGTTTTCTTTTTATCTTTTCAGGAATAAACTTTCGAGCGTGTTCCTGATCTAAAGGGTGATTTTTTAAGAGCTTGAGAACTTTTTTAAACAATAAAACGCATAAAATTTGCAAAATCTCATCGGTTCTTTATTTTAAACGTTAGATTGGTACATGACATTTACTTTTTGAAGATAATTTCATTTAAATGTTGACCGCGGCTGCGTCTTAGGTGGTCCATTCGGAAAGTCCAATTTTGGGCAACTTTTTCGAGCATTTCGGCCGGAATAGCCCGAATTTCTTCGGAAATGTTGTCTTCCAAAGCTGGAATAGTTACTGGCTTATTTCTGTAGACTTTAGACTTGACGTAGCCCCACAAAAAATAGTCTAAAGGCGTCAAATCGCATGATCTTGGTGGCCAACTTACCGGTCCATTTCTTGAGATGAATTGTTCTCCGAAGTTTTCCCCCAAAATGGCCATAGAATCGCGAGCTGTGTGGCATGTAGCGCCATCTTGTTGAAACCACATGTCAACCAAGTTCAGTTCTTCCATTTTTGGCAACAAAAAGTTTGTTAGCATCGAACGATAGCGATCGCCATTCACTGTAACGTTGCGTCCAACAGCATCTTTGAAAAAATACGGTCCAATGATTCCACCAGCGTACAAACCACACCAAACAGTGCATTTTTCGGGATGCATGGGCAGTTCTTGAACGGCTTCTGGTTGCTCTTCACTCCAAATGCGGCAATTTTGCTTATTTACGTAGCCATTCAACCAGAAATGAGCCTCATCGCTGAACAAAATTTGTCGATAAAAAAGCGGATTTTCCGAATGGACCACCTAAGACGCAGCCGCGGTCAACATTTAAATGAAATTATCTTCAAAAAGTAAATGTCATGTACCAATCTAACGTTTAAAATAAAGAACCGATGAGATTTTGCAAATTTTATGCGTTTTATTGTTTAAAAAAGTTCTCAAGCTCTTAAAAAATCACCCTTTACATACGAATTCAATTTGGTTATTTTGTCGATATGCCATCGCGAAAATGATATCAAAAATTACCGTTTCTACCCTATTGATATTCTGTTACTGCACTCACAGCTGTAACTTCAATTTGATTTTCATATTACGCGCCTCCAGTCCATCACGTCGTCATCACTGGAGAACAATAAATACTCCGTACTCCTAGCTCTGCGTCGTTCTTCGATCAACTTCAATTTTTCAGCACCATTCGAAAGAGACACAACGATGACAGGGCAGTGATGTCATGTTGCTGGCACTGGGCCACAATGAGTAGCTACCGTGGAATCCCCAATGAGTACTGTTGGAATTAACCCGGTTCCCGAAACATTAAGGCGAAAAATGTTTGAAAACTCATTTTCCCACCAGAGCCTTACGGGTGACACAAATTGGAAGCAATACTGGCACGTTCAACAACTAAAAAAAAGAACCGTAAACAAACCAGACTTTTTATCGTGTTATCCCTTCTGCTTTGGTCTTTTCCATTGCAGTTTTATATTTGTGATGAGCTTAAAAGTTTAATGAAATGGTAAATAGTTTAGCTTCAGAGACGAGATATTTTAACAAGTTTATTTACGCTTGAAGCTATGAGACGGGAAAAAAATTAGTTGAAAACTGATCAAAGAAATGTTTGGATTCATTAAGATTTTGGTGAGACTAAGAAGTTGATTCGACGGGAAGTTTGCATGTACCATTCATAAAACTATTGTGGGTTATATTAAAACCAAACTCTTGTCCTATGAACAAGCTGAGAGCGGATTCTATTCGGATTGCTTCAGCTGCCTCCCATTGTTCCCGTATACGAAGCACAGTTCCATGAAATCACCATACTAGACAGTAAATGAGACAGACAGCCTGTAGGGTATCGTCGTAAACCTTCAGCACGGAAATCCTTTTTCTGTTTTATGGAGTTCCCGAAAGCATGGTCTCTTCCTATTGCTTCAGCTACTCGTGGGACCGAAAATTCTGGCTTGAAATACACCAGCGCAACACATACAGATAATCTAGCCAATGAGAACTGCTGGAGGGGGAAATGAAATAATGCTTTCTGTCGACAATCAAATCAAGCTGATGATACGAAAATAATACTTGAATAGGCAGCATGCGAATGTCGCCGTCTGCTTCTACAACATGTAAGGGAAAGTCGTTAAGGAAGGATTCTGGAAAGATATAAAAATAGCGTAATTCAGAGAATGTCTGAAACGCGAACTATTCGATTCGTAAACAAAAGCGAAGATAAGCCCTAGCAAAGGTTGATAAAATGTTACCAAAATGAAATTATATCCGATCAATTCAACCATGACAGATGGGTAAAATATTGTACAGAAATGAGGATAAATAGTTTCGTTCATAGATGGTATTCAAATATATGTCTGTGTATATTATCAACCCGTACAATGTTTATGAAAATAGTTGTTCTATATTTTGATTAAAAAGACTTTTAGAGACGAGTAGTTCTTCTCTGCAGATAGTAAAATATTATCTCTTTATTCGGTAGTTCAAGATGTAAGTTTTTCAATATATTTCCCATCTGACAATGTTTGAACTAATTTGAAAATTAGTTGAGAATATTGTGTGAACTGCAATGCTTGGAATGACATACTACTTGTTCATTGAATATCTCGACTTTTAAGGCTAGTACACCCAAACTTCTGTTTATGAACACTTTTTTACGTTTCCTCTTTTTACGTAAATCTTTTTACGAACCAAATCCCAAATAACGTAATCTTTTTTTACGAGCCTACTTCATAAAAAGAGGTTTTTGCATACAATGAAAATGATTTCCAGCTCATTTATATTCCAAGGAAACCAGTGTTGGTGATTGCCGAATGTTTGACAGAAGCTGCTATATTGCTATCTATATTGTATACAACATTTTCAATCCGATAAAAGATGCTACAAGTACTCAAGTCTCTCAATGCATGAACCGCGAGAGAATTTTTCTACATTTCTGAGTATTTCACGGCCCTTAATAAAATTTACAGTCTGATAATGATCGTTGCTGTGTGGAATTTCCCAAGAGAGAATCGCAAGTTGACAATTATCGCAGAAAATTGAATCGATGATTCAACTTGATGATTCTCATACTAGGTTACAATATTTCAAAACCCTTGTGTGGAGCATTCACAGACATTTTCATAGACACAACTTATACAAAGGTTTTATGCACATAGTTAGAATAAGCGCCAATAGTGAAATGATTCTATCGCAATTATCAACTGCCTGTACAGAATCGGATCGCGAAACGAAAATAAGCGACCGTTTTTTGCTTCAGAGAGGATCCCCACAGCAGCGTGCTAACCTTTGATTCTCAGAAATGTCATCAAGAGGAATTCGCTCTCGCAGTGGTGTCGATTCTATGTTAAATGAGCCATGCCAGGTTTTTGTTGTTGCGATGATATCCGTCTCTTTTTGATGGCACTGATACAGTCGTGTGAAGAGTTGCTGGTGAGCGTTCTTTGATACGATAAATGCCATCCTTGAAGGAAACTACTACATTATAAGCATTTTGATGAGTACTTTCTGGAAAATGATGTTTGAGTTATTTTGGAAATCCAAGATGGCGACTTCCGGTTTATTGATAGTCCTTGAAAACCATACAATATGAATTCGTGCTTAGGGCACATAACCGTTTTTACTTTTCTTTACGTTTCGTCTTAGACTCGTCAGTGCAGAGCAGTTCAAATTGAACTGTTTAATGCAAACTTAAACACAGGTTTACCCCTAAATGACCATACCTGAATCGGCCAGCATTAGCTGAAAATAACGTTTTCGTTTGGCACGTCAGCAAAGACATGGCACTTCGGTGCCAATTAATAAGTGTTTTGCAAATAGCATTAACTTTACGTCTACTTAGCGGTTCAAGTTGAACTGTTTAAGTTTGCATTAAGCAGTTCAATTTGAACTGCTCTGCACTGACTAGTCTAAGACGAAACGTAAAGAAAAGTATACAATATGGGTGATTTGGAAAAGGATTTGATTAGTAGATGCCGGAAAACTATGTTTGAGGTGGTTCGGAATTCTAAGATGGCGACTTCCGATTTATTGATATTTCTTAAGAACCCTTACAATATGGGTACTTTCGGATCGGATTTAATGATAAGATGATATTTAAGCACATTTCAAATATCAATATGTAGAGTTAAGGTGTATGGATATACCATGAAGACCATTACAAAATGGCTTTTTGTGTTTAAGAAAACCTATTTTTGCCATTAACTGGAGACCACCAGTTCATCGATATTGTTTGAATATTGTACTATATGAATATTTTCGAAACAACCTGTACGAGTAGACGTCTAAAAATCTTGTTCGAGTGCTCTGCATTATTTTCTACTGTTATAATCGTATTGTACTTTTTCAATATTTTATTGAACAACTGAAATTCTTACTCTAACATTTAAAAGCGACCTCAAACATAAATCTTTTGCTTTAAGTCAATGTGTGTCTCACGTTCTTGAGTTATTTTTATTTTAAGTGTTACACAAATCACAGTTTTTTAGTGTACGTGATAAAATCAAAAACCTTTCTTAATCCACCTAGTGGTGTGATAATGCCTTTCTCTTCCTTCATAACAGTCTCATGAAAATATATTTCATACTTTTATTAAATAATTTCGGGCAACAATTTTGACACCATTTTTTTTTATTCAATTATATAATTTTTAAGGCACACTGCTTAAGCTCTAAGATGTCAAGGGCTTTTCCTAATTTTAATTAACAAATAACTTAAAACTAGGATAGTATATTTGGATAATGTAATGACTTTGGCATATCCCGCCTTCAGCTGGCGATCGGCACCGGCCGGCGTATTGAATGTAACTCGTTGGTAAGTATCTATGTTGTCCGCTTTTGACACCAATTCCTGGTAGTGTTCGGAAAAAAGGATAGGAGAGAAGAGAGATAAAACCAACTCATCAAGGTTTCTAAACACACAGCCGTCGCAAAGGGAATTGATGAAGCCACGTGCTCGATTCAAAATCTATTCGCGACTCACTGACCTCAGGCCTTCCGGCACATAACTGTATTCAATTTTCTCTTCGTTGCGTCTTTGATTCATCAGTGCATAACAATCTATGTTGAACTGTTATGCCACCAAGCAGTTCAACATAAACCGCTAAGCAGATTTAAAGTTTCTGCTATTTGCAGAACACTTTTTTGTTTTGCACCGAAATGCCGAATGAAAACGTGTTTTCGACTAATACTGGCCGAATCAGGTTTAGTCATTCTGGGGTTGGCCTTAGGTTAGTGCTGTGGTCATAATCGTTTTCAATTTTGCTTACGTTTCGTCATCGACTCATCTCTTGTTTGTACCGAGAAATACCACTCCCATTCAATGAAGATTACGCTTAACGAGCTTCACGCCAACTCGTACCCTTGATTAAGGATGTTTTCAGCATTTGTAACCAGAAATTTGATTAATTTTGCAAAAATCACCCAAGCAACACTATAAGGAATATTTAAAATAATTAATCGATGGGATCGATCACACATTTTGTTATCCTGTTTGATTTTACTTAAAAACTAAACAAAAAAAAAGAAGTACTGGTATATTCTTTTAAATATATAAACTCCTTCCAAATGAAACTCTTGAATAATTCCGCCATATGCTAAAAACAGCAGACAGCAAAAGAACCTTGATGAAACCTTTTCATCTAACATTGATGAGTTGTAATTAGAATTTGCGAAAAGAATCCAGCTCGCTCGATGTTGAGTGTATCGAAACGAAATAATCCACTAAACGAGTTCGTACAGTGGATAGGTATCTGATATTTACACGAAGCCTACATATATGCATGACTCTCAGTTATTTATTTTGCAGACATAAGCTGGATTAATGCGTAAAGAGTTTCCTCCAATGTTATTCAGTCCAGACCTTTTCACGGAAATCGCCGACGATTGTGAAATATGCTTTGGAGTACAGAATTGCTATTATGAAGGCCTTAAAAGTTTTACTTTACAATCGTCTTAGTAAATGATAGCTATTCATGTCAAATTTGGAAAACTTTTCAGAAGTGTTATACGGGAAAAGCAATACAAAATAGAATGAAAAATCATCTCGAATGCATGATGCACGAATTTCCTAAATCAATGTATGAAAATGTGATTTAACAAACTCAAAATTGGCTACGAGTAGACGCTTAAAAGGTATATCAAATGTCAACGATGTCAAATGAAAATTTTTATTGAGATCACTTCAAGCTCAAATCTATTTGGATCGGAATGGAAAGAACAAAAATTCGAGAGTTGTGTACAAGACACGACTGATAAACGTGACATACGAATTGGAAAGTCAAAAACACTACGGTAATCAAGCACAGCGAAACATGTTTGGGTTTCGTCTAGTCAATTAGACTTTCTTTTCATGTGTTTTCATATGCATAAAACAATTTCCCCGGTTAGGAGTTAGCTACGGGTTCGAGTCCCGTCTCTGCGATAATATTTTCGCGGTTCTCATTACATTATTGTATTCGCATGTCAGTTTTCCAGTTCTGTTTTTCCCGTTAGATACTGATCATATTTAAAACTAGCTCAAGACGGCTCTACGTCCTTACAAAGACTAAAACACAAGCCTGTTTTAATCCACATAGTGGTGTAATGACGCTTTTCTCATGTATAATATTGTGGTATTCGATTCAAAAATTTTCTCTTCGATTTTTGAAAGAAGCCAAGGAATTGCTTGTGCATGAACTAGTATAACATACAGAATGAAACAATACTTTGCTTGCGTAAGTTATTCTTAAGAAAACGAAGTGGGTTCACTATTATATGCACTTCTGAAACCGGAACCCGAGAACTGGTATAATCGAAGTCGGTTCGTACGGCCACCAACTAACATGACGTACAAATTCTACTAGTTTTTATTCAAATGTTGAAGTTTTTTTTTCAATTTTGCCATCGCACTCTAAATGACGATTCAAATGATTGTTGTATCCGAAAATATGCAGTAATTTTTGGTAGGACCATAAAACCTTTCATTTCAGCCTAAGATTTAGAATAACGGTTTTGAGTTTACAACATTTTTTACGGTTCTTGTTCCACCAGTTTAGGTGACGGTGTACAATATTGAACACACTTTACCCTATAACTCCGGAATCTGATGTAGGATCCGGATGAAATTCAGGAATTCCGTATGGGACCGTGAGACCTTTCATTTGAATCTAAGTTTGTGGAAATCGGTCAAACCATCGTTGAGAAAAGTGAGTGAGATCCATGTTGGAATATGTGGCCGCTATTTCCGGTACTTCTGGAACCGGAGACCGGGAACCAGGATAGACGGAATCGCTTTGTTTAGTTGCCTTCTGATAATGACTATCGATTTGTGTAGTTTTGAGAAAAGTTTAGAATTTTTTTTTACTTGTTTTGTTCCGCCGGTTTAAGTGACGATGTACAATATTGAATATACTTTACTATATAATTCCGGAACCGAAGGTTGGATCCGTTTCATCTGGAAATGTGCAAAAAATCTCTGTGATTTCTATTACTAATAATAACTGAAATACGCATGTACATTTATACATTTGTGGGTTGAACAGGAATAATTTAGCGGGGACGGTCATAGCGTGAATCGATGTCTTTCACGTAGCCCTCTTGGGTTCGATTTCCAACCCCACACATAGGGTCAGAAAGTGTGTGGGAAGAGAAAAAGAGTTGAATGACCTTAAGGTTGGAATCTTTCTATTCGAAATAAAAAGAAATAGTTCTGATTTCAATAATAAAATATTTTTCAAATAGGTTATATGCATAAACTATAAAGTTACATATAATCGAATTTAGTTCGAGTTATATAAATCCCGTGACGCGAAGAACATAAAACATGGGTCAATTTGAACAGAGTTTTCAACGATGTACTATTGAAATGCTATAACGACCTTGTTATGTATAATAAACGTTCTCGGATTGATTGGTACACATAAAAATTTTTTTACAGGTGACATAATTCTACAAACGCTACAATTCATAACTACTTAACTTTTCAAATGAAGCAATATTCCATTCGAACAGAACTTTACAGGCTCCTAGTGTAATTTGCATTGAGCCACTGTATGGATTTATATGTATCAATTCATTAACCAGATATGTGCATGTGCTTCTGTGGCTCAGTCGATTAAATGGTGAGTTTTGTGATCGAATGTTTCTCGGTTGAAGTCGCGCTGTTGCTTATCGATCTTTTCTTTTTATTTCATTCGATTTCTTGCCAAGTAATTTTCAAATCACACAATTTTATATTTTTTCGAAAATAAATTTGTGTAAAACACGAAGCTCCATTTATGTGCATCTTATGAGATGTAAAATGACAAGATTTTTTCGAACTGTGTAGTTAAATTGAATCCATAAAAAAATAACTGTGTAGTACGCGCACAAAATTATTACAGAAAGAAGTAAACACAGGCGTCATGAATTTTCCTCTTTGATGCTTGTTTATACCAAACAAGACCAAACATTTTAGCAAACTTGAATTTTGAGTTATTTGATGAGCAATTGCTGATCATATTATATCCGATGACATGAATCGGAAAATATGTTGATACGTTAGACACCATAAGAAATATTCACTATCAAAGACTTATTACTCTTTCAAAGAGTAAATTTTGAAAAGGGGCCTCATTGTAAAGTAAGACGCATTCACGTTGAAAGTATCTTCAATCATCCTCATAACACAACTTCAACTGAATCCATCAGCGGACCAAATTTTCAAAAATTGTAATTCCAGTATACATACGATTCCCGATAAGATGGTAATAACAGAACTATAACAACTGGAATAATTTCTTTCAGAAATATTTTGTATCAAATTTTGAAATATTTTTGGCTGATTAAAATAACAAAAAAGACTTTAGCGGGAACAAAATCGTAACAGATTTTGAAACGTTTGTATCACAATTATTATTGAATTTGATATAACTACAGAGGTCCGAAAGCAGAAATTTATAACAATAATTTTAATAAATTAGATAGCAAATTGAACACAGAAAAACCATATCACAGCTAACTTTTAGCATCGTTTCAATCGAAAATTGTTGAATGATTTTTTTTTATTAAATGAATAACTTATTTAGTGATATGATTTTTTCTTTTAGTTTTTTGAAATTCTGATTATTGTATTTCGATATGAAGCAACGGAAAACCTCATTTTTTCAATTAATGAACTTTATCATGAGTCTTGCAAATGAAAATAAAACATCATAATTGATTTCGTTATTATATTGTTATCATAGGTTTTAACTCTTAACTGTTTTCATTTGTTAAATATCTCAAAATAACACAAATTGTTATACATCTCAACTGTTGATATACATGTGTTATGATTTTGTTATGTACATCTGATCGGGCCCCGTCAACAAATCACCGAGATACAAGCACTTTAAATAAGGTCCGCTTCAAATTTTTGGCCTGCTAATAACCGGAGAATCAAAATCAAGAGCTAATTGGTATTATACTCAAGTGAACATGGTATGCAGCATACGGTAAATAGCATCCACCCACCGCATACAGTGCAAAAGCGACTATCCAGCGAGCGAATGAATGTAACTTTCAGTTTTGTCATCAACTAACTAGTCAAACTACCAGCCTCGCTCACAGCCAGGAGTAGACTGAGTAAAAAATATGTTGTGTGTGTGTGCGTGTGTGTGCGTGTGCGTGTGTATGTAACGTTTTTTGCACTAACTTTTCTCGGAGATGGCTGAACCGATTTTCACAAATTTAGATTCAAATGAAAGGTCTTGTGATCCCATACAAAATTCCTGTATATTATTTGGATCCGACTTCCGGTTCTGGGATTTTGGGGTAAAATGTGCAAAAAATTGTGAAAACAAGTGCACTAACTTTTCTCGGAAATGGCGCGACCGATTCTCAGGTTCAAATGAAAGGTTATGTGGTCTCATACGTAATTCCTGAATTTCATCCGCATCCGACTTCCGGATCCGGAAATATAGGGTAAAGAGTGTTAAAAATTTTATACCATCACTGAAAAGGGCGAAAAACCATGAAAAATTTTTTAAATCGACCTCAAAGCTTCTCCAATTGATAGTTTTTATCAGTAGACGGTCAAACAAACCGATTTTGGTTATTCTTTTAAGAATCGAAAAAAACGACACTTTTACTGAATTGGCTCTTTTTAGGATCAATAATTCGATTCCAAAGAATTGATTCCTTTTTCAAGAAGTAGCTCGTGTGTTTTTCGTTATACAGTGTATGATTATAATATATGAATAGAGCATTTTCCACAACAATTAGTACTGAACAGAATCACATCAAGTGCCGCAGGTTTGATACCGTGAAGAAATATTTCGCTGAGCTTTCGCATTCGAGGAACATGCCATTCACATGGTCAAAAAATAGAAAAGATTTTATAAATTAATCTTTTCA
The DNA here is from genome assembly GCF_030247185.1 of Malaya genurostris. Lineage (NCBI taxonomy): Eukaryota > Metazoa > Arthropoda > Insecta > Diptera > Culicidae > Malaya > Malaya genurostris. Next base: position 325,610,370 of record NC_080571.1, read on the forward strand.
AAGGCCAGAAAAATCGATACCGAAGAATTAATTATGATATATTGTTTCATTGAACTACCACTACGGCACTAAATTAATCAATAAATCATGCGAATGGAATTTTAAAGCTTGCGCCTTTGAGTGAGCAGACTGGCTCATTTTTCATTAAATCATTGAAATATTTGCCGACGTGATGAAAATTGGAACAATGTATTATTCAGTTTGAATTTCTATCTCATCGGAAAAAGTCGAAAAAAGCTTAAGTTAGCTAGTTGACAAAAACTAAGATAAAATTTTATGAACGAAAGAACGTTTTCTTAATGAGCAAATCTGGTAAACAAAAGCCGGAATATTTGTCTACGCGACTAAATTAAATCTGCATTGATTTCAAGTACTGTAAAATAAATTTTTAAAATTTTATTCAAAATGAATTTAAGATACAGTTTAACAAAACTTGTGGTTCAGTGTAAGTTCAATTTAAACACGAAAGCGACACCATAACATTCGCATCGGTGAACAACGACGTGGACAGTGTCGAATATGATCTCAGTATAGTTAGTATTACAAAAGATTAATTACACTTGCTATTACATAAGATTCATTATTAAAATTATTTTTGATTAGAATACGAGGTGCTAACTTACGTGAATCAACTGATTACATGTCAATTTCGGAGACATAAAGGTATAACATAAGTACTTTGTTGTATACGCCCAATTTTGTCAATGACGATCGAACCGATTTTGACGAAAAGGCTTTTATCAGACCGTTGATCAAGTTTTAAAAGTTTATGGCCAACATTTCCAGTCACGGAAATATACCGTAGACCTTGCACTGAACCTACGATAATGTCCTTTTGAACCAAACACATAGCAACTACTGAACTACTGAAGCATCAGTTGCAACCATCGTAATGCAATATAATCCCGATAAAACAACATTGTTTTCAACATTTCTAGCAGTACAACAGAAGTAATAACGACGATGAAAAAATTGACGAAGATGTGATTTAAGAACAAACTGCCCCCAATCTTCACAGAACAGCAATGAGAACGTTATTCCCATCATTTTTCTGATGGTCGGTTCTGTGGTTTCTCATCATATCATATAACGCATTTTCTGATGGAAAGGGAAGATGAAAAGGAACATGTAAAAGAATTATTATTTTGAACGCAGTGGAAAAGAAGTACCCAATTATTAATCGAATAGCACTACTGTTATGAAGCCAAATGTGGTTGCCTAAAAAATACGAATGCTGTAATTACCTCAAAGTTTTATTATTATTATCAGCAATACACTAACAATCTGATCCATGCAATGGAAATGCAAATGGAAGCAGTGAACACACTTCTATGTTCGTGTACTGAACTCAGCTATTGCCGTTTCCAAACATTAAACAAGCGTCTTTTCAGAGCTATTCTGTATTTTGAACACGTCCTTCGCGGTGAAATTGATTGTTTTCATTAGGCTGATTGTGGTTGGTAGATAGGAGGATACCACACACTTCAACCATGAACTCTCATGCTCATTAATGGCAGGTGGCTCGTAAATGTAATCGCACGAATATTTCATTGGCTCCCATAATAAGGTTGATTTTGCTGGTAATGATTCTAATTGAGATAATGGAAAACATCGCAGTGCTGTTGGGTTCTGTGAAAAAAAGCTAAATGTAGTGAAAATTATGGGATGTTTGTCGGAAATATTACATTTACTTTTTGCCTTCTCATGCATGAAAGGCTATGCAATCACTACGAAAACCAACTTTTGAACCGAGGCTTGGAGAGCCGAGTGTCGACTCAGCTTGTCTATATACAAGAATATGCAACTTGATTTTCTCGTAGATGGTTGAATCGGTTGGTAAAAACTTAGATTCAAATCAGAGGTCAAGAATTTCCGATTGTGAATCAAAAACCCGAACACCGTGAATTAATTAAGGAACAAAACTAAAATAGCGATTATTTTTTAAATTTTGGGAACTGAATATTACACAGAGTAAAAGCAGATCTCATGCATACGCGTTCTTTTTATTGAGCTGAAACAAATTTGTTCTCATTCTCAGAAGACAATCATTCGCAGACTCATTCGCGCATTTATGTACCGCGGCAGAAATGAATTTACAACGTTTCGTACGTACGAGGTTCGAGCGCTCCAGACCTCCTCAATATCCAGTATTCAAAAATCTTTTAGATCTCAAACAACTTGTGGATTAAATAGCGAATCTGTTATACATAACATTCAATATGTGGAATGAATCCCGAAGCCGAGGGAACATGTAGAAAGTTTCCATGCAAAAATCAACACATTTGCTCTGAAAGTACCGGTTAAGATTTTATCCGGTTATTACATTCAAAGCTTTTGCACGGTTCTTGAATTAAAAATGATTTCAAACGTTTTCTGCTCTGGAAAGTTCAAGTCCGATTTTGGCACACAAAGTATTAATTCGGTTTTCAAATTGAAAACTACTTAAAGGGGTTTCAACGATAAGTTGCACCTATCAGCCATTTATATAACGCTTAATCACTTATTGAAATGTGCTATGTTTCAAACACAGATATTTTATTCATGTCTTTTCATGTTAACTTGAATATGTGTATTAGGTCGCAGAAAACTTTTTTGTTGTTGTCGCTCATTTGAATCACGTTGTAAAAATTTAAAATTATAGTGGTCTATAACACCAAAATGGAACTGGTGTCGGTCGATTTTCGCGAACTTTGATTCAAAATAAAATTAGAATTAAATGAATTTCATTCAGATTCAACTTCCGATTCTGCCATTCTAGCACTATGAGGCTTTTAACCTTATGGTTATTCATCTCTTTGGATATATAAATGAACACAAAAAGGTTATAAATCTTCAAAACTGATCTCATACATACATTTCAAATTACCTTCTAGGTCGAATATATAACCAGAATCAGGAATACATTCGAAAAATATGGCGAGTCCGATTTTTATGCTAATTTAACAGAACGTTATGCTGAGAATCTACGAATAGTTTAGGCATATTTTTTTCAAATTTTTACATCTAATTAGAAACCGATACCCCAGTTGAGTTCTTGAACTTTACAGGTAGTGAAACTGTTAACTTCGAAGGTACTCTTGAATTCAGGGCTGGAAAAATCAAAATTAGAAAGTCATCAAATCGTGATCACTAGCGAAGATGATCGCTTGTGAACTTTCCCAATAATGGTCACTACTGATCTAATCTTTTTAAGATCAGTTGATCAGTGATCAGTCGATCAAAATCAACTCTGATATTCCGTCACACAAAATCGGTAGTGAGTTTATCACTGATTCCTGTAAGATCAAATCACCGGACGATTCGATCAGCTTTGAGCAATGTGGAAGAAAATCACATACGATCAAGATCAGACATGAGTGCCGATTGATTTACGTCTAAAATCGTTCATCCCAATGAGTGGTGTGAAAATTAGTGACAACAGTAATTCTACAGGAATTTTTAACTAAGGCTAACGCGTATCAATGAGACTTTCAAAATCGTGGAAAATTGCCAATTTTGTATCTTTGGAATGTTTAGTGATGGGTGATAAGGAATATTAAAGGAGCTTGTACATAAATGATTTTTGTCAATTTGTATGCTTTAGGGTGCTCGTATTGGGGAAAATTGTCAATTTTCAGGACAGCTCCTTAAACAGTCCTTATCACCAGAGTGGGGAAAAATACCGTTTTCGTTACGGCACGGTTTATGAAGTTTCCCACATGTTCTCGTTTGATACAAACCGTGATCGATTTCGCAACCTGTTGTTTATTTATTTATTTCGTCAAGCAAATGTAGACTACATATAAATGGTTTACAATATTTACTTAGATACTACGCATTATTTCTACGATTAAGCTGGGATTCCATTTCATTTTTGGACATACCAAGGTCAAGATGTTCGCAATGTTGATTGTAGTGGCGCATTATTCGATTGATTGATCTATATTTTGCATAATTTGTTCTAGTGTTTCTTTCTAAAAATAATTTACTGGTTCGTAATTGGCTAGGTGTAAAAATTAAATTGCGATAATAAAGAAGGTGATTGAATGCGTTGAGAAATAATGTCGCTGGTAAAATACAGCATTGCAAGGTGTTTGAAGTGTTTGAATATTAATGAGCATGCAGCGTGCTTCATATGGTAGTAAAGGAAATGCTGTCCAGTTTAATTAACGAAGTGCATATAAAAGAAATCGTTTTTGAATAGATTCGATGCGTTCTTCGTGAATAATATTATATGGATTCCATGCTCTGCTGCAATATTCCAAAATAGGTCTGACATGTGTACTGTATAATAATTTAATTGTGTTTCATTTTTCCTGCTGAAAGTTATTGAGTTACATTCTTTTACATTGAGTTGGAGTAGACTTTTGCAGCACCAAATGTGGAATAGATTGATTTCGTTCTGGAATATTACAGTGTCGTTGATATTTTTTATTTCCATGAAGAGTTTCATGTCGTCTGCATATATAAGCACTTTCAGATTGTTGAGTATGAAAGAAATGTCGTTTATATGTAAAATGAAAAGGAGAGGCCCTAAGTGAGCACCCTGAGTTACGCCAGAAGTTACATCAATTGGTTCAGACAGAATATTTTGGAAGCGGACTACCTGTACACGATTCGTTAAGTATGATTTGAGCCATTCCAGAAGAGTATGTTTTATGCCATATTTTTGTAGTTTGTGTAGAAATAATGGTATGTCAATACGGTCGAAAGCTTTGCTAAAGTCAGTGTAACGAGTTTCTACGTAGTTGCCGGCGTCCATTGCATTCAGAGTGAATGTCATAAATTCTACGAGATTTGTTTCAGTTGAGCGGCCTTTAAAAAAGCCATGTTGTTTGTTTGTTATTACATTTTTAAGTTGATGAAGAAGTTTTTCGTTTACAATTTTTTCAAATAATTTTGGAATGCATGAGATAATGGCTATTCCACGATAGTTCCGAATGTTAGATTTTGCACGAGATTTAAATATTGGTACAAGAAAGGAAGATTTCCATGCTTTAGGAAAAGTACATTTATTAAGTGATAAGTTAAAAAGTAGTTGTGGTGCAGGTAGTGTAAGTTCTTCAGTAAGATGTTTTAACAATATTGGTGGTATACTGTCAGGTCCAGGTCCTTTTGAGGCGCCTAAGTTTTTTAGTGCTGTCGAAATGTCATGTTCTGATAGACAGTTTACAGAGATGGAGTTGGAAAATGCAGGTATGAAAGAGATATATTCACGGTTACGATCAGTTTCTGAATAAGATGTATATCCTTCTTGAAAAAATTGCAAATTGATTGCAGATTTCTGTACTATTATTTCCTACATGAAAATTGTTCCTTTTTAGTTTAGTTTTTGTGTAGTTAAAAAAGTTAGTTAGTTAGTTAGTTAGTTGTTTATTTAAGCCCGGTTTTAACCTATCGATCATTCACCGGGGGTATTAAAAAAGTTCTTAGGACAAGTCTTTATTTAATTTTCAATTTTGCGGTTATATTCTTCATGTGCTGTGTTAATGGCTATTTTGAGTTGATTGCATAGGTTTAAGTAATTTTGAAGATGAGCGTCACTTTTTCTTGTTTGTAAGTTTTGTTTCTTTCTATTTTTCAAATGTTTTAATCAGTGTTGGTGATTGCCAAAAATTTCACAGAAGCTGCTTTATTCAAACATATTCAATCCGGTAGAAGATGCTACAAGAAATCGTGTCTCTCAATGCATGAACCGTGACAGAATTTTGCTACATTTCTTTGCTCCACTTTAGACTCTGAGTATTTCACGGACTTAAAAACAAATTAACAGTCTGATAATGATCGTTGCTGTGTGGAATTTCCCAAGAGAATCGCAAGTTGATAATTACCGCAGAAAATCGAATCCATGATTCGACTTGATGATTCTCATACTAGGTTGCAATATTTCAAAACCCTTGTGGGGAGGTTATATGCACATTATATGCACATAGTAAGAATAAGCGGCAATAGTAAAATGATTCTATCGCAATTATCAACTGCATGTGTAAAATCGGATCGCGAAACGAGAATAAGCGACCGTTTGTTGCTTCAGAGAGGATCTCCACAGCAGCGTGCTAACCTTTGATTCTCAGCAATGTCATCGAGAGAAATTCGCTCTCGCACTGGTGTCGATTGTTGTTGCGATGATATCCGTCTCTCTTTGATGGCACTGATTCAATCGTGTGAAGAGTTGCTAGTGAGCGTTCTTTGATACGATAAAAGCCATCCTTGGTTTTAGTCGTGAATTGAACCATACAGGTAATTTGCTGTTATAATTTTTCTTCTTCTTTTCATAGGCAAAGTTTCATCTAATATTTTGTTTATAATTTGACAGAACTTGTTTACTTCGACGTCGACATTTCCTTCTGTACTCAGTATGTTCCGCCAATTTATTATAATCAATTCGCAATAAGGTGGATACTAGATGAAGATTTTATGAAAATAATCAACTTGGATCGTAATTTAATTGTACAGTTTTCACTGCGCAATAGTAATACGGAATATAAAAATTTGTAAAAAAATATTCCACACAAAATAGTGTTTATAGCGACAAAAGACTTTTTACCTTTTTTTATATATATAAAAAATAGGTATAGAATTCGCTCAAACTTCAGAAAATTTTTCCGAGGCCCGGAGGGCCGAATGACATATACCAATCGATTCAGCTCGACGAACTGAGCAAATGTCCGTGTGTGCGTATGTGTGTGTGTCTGTATGTGTGTTGTCAACTAAGAGGTCGAGATCTCAGAGATGGCTGGACCGATTTTGATCAAACTAGTCGCAAATGAAAGGTCTCCCCATCACCCAAAACGCTATTGAATGGTTTTGAGATCGGATGTTTACTTTTTGAGTTATACGAAGTTTTATGTCAAAATTTTCAGTTTTTTGACAGTATCTGTCACACTTGACCTTGAAAACAGAATATGTTTTCAGACTTAGATTCCGCACGGTAATAGCTATCCAACAAGCCATAGATTATTAAAATCCGTCTATTTTTAACGGAGATATCGCAATTTTTGTGTAAACGACTTTCCCCCTTATTCCAGCAGTAGAAGTTTTGAGCGTTGTATGACAAAGAAATGCTTGGGAGCAACGGAAAACACGATTTTTTATACTGTGACATACAATTGTTTCTAAGTAACAAAAAGACTGTGTTCAGCATCCTTTTTCATGGCAATTTGCCTTGGACCGATTTTAGCACGGTTCGTTTTTGGCAACATAATCGTTCGAATATGGCATATGTAAACCAGATGATATCAGCATTTGCGAGTTGAAAGTAATTCCATAATTATATTGATTTAAACTACTTACAGCAATAAAAGCTGGAAGAACATAACTTCCATATACCATACGACTCAGTTTCGTCGAGATCAGCAAATGCGTGTGTGACAAATAATTTCACTCAATTTTCTCGGAGATGGCTAAACCGTTTTCTACAAACTCAGATTTATATGAAAAGTAGTATACTTCCAAACAAGGTTCCTGAATTACGTTTGGATCCGACTTCTGATTGCGGAACCACAGGATGATAAGTGAAACGAAATTAAAATAATGCAATTCATTTTTCTCGTAGATGGCTGAACGGATCTAAGATTCAAATGAAATCTAAGAATCATCTATGATTCAAATGAGAGGTCTTAAATCCTACAAAATTTAGTCAGATCCGTTTTCTGGTTTAGGAGATACAGGATGATTAGTATAAAAATGTCCATTTTACATAAATTAATCAGGTTTATCGGGTTTGCTGATTTGGATAGTCTATTACGAAATAAATTTATTTTTATACTCCCAAATTTTGATTCGCACTACAATTTCTTAAAGATGTCTACACACTCCTCAGGTGAATTTAACTGATTTCGGCTACACTGATTTTAGAACTCCGGTTCCAGTATGGAATCGTTTCTCAAAGCTCGATCATTTTCTCAAAAAGGCCAAATCGAACTTCAAAAACAAAAATTCAAATTAAACGATTTAAGGTCTCATACAAAATTGGTGAATTTTATCCGATTCTGGAATTACAGATGATGAGTTTTTAAAATTTATACCGATATAGAAGATGTAAATTGTTTGGCGTATTAATTTATGGCCAATCGAATCATTTTGGGTTATGCTAGTTCCTGAATACCGGCTCTGGAAGTACCATAAATAATGACGAAAAACTCTAAATTTTAACTTACTTCGACATGGAATGTTCAATCGATTGTCACACGTTAGGATTGAAATTCGATACGATTTGCATTTTCGAAATTACAGGGTAATGAGTGATTAAAATCTCAATTTGCCGTTTAAAACGACGATAATTAAAATAATGTCATGAGAACTAAAACACCTAAGAATATCCATGCAAAAAAACACATGCGGATTGATAAAAAAGGTATCATCTCACTGCTAGGTGGATTAATCACGTTTTTCCAATATTTTTCGATCTGTTGAATGGTTTCGGCTGCCGAGACAAGTTTCCTAAGATGTGACATTTTTGGTAATATACCATTCTACCGTCGATTTCGAGTATTGGCAAGAAGCAAGATCTGGCCAGAAGACAACAGGATCCTTGTGGCTTCGAATCATGGGTAGAAGTCGTTTTTGTAAACACTCGTCGATGTATATTTCGCTGCTAATTAAAGCAGTGGTGATGAAGGGTTTCGAAATCTTACCGCAGCTACAAATTGCTTGCCAGACCATAGCTTTATTATAAAACTTTTTGACTTCAATCAATGATCGTCTCGGACTGGTTCAACACTTACCCTTCTCGCACAGTATAATATTGTGGTCCAAAGGCAAGGATTTGTAATCGAGTTTCACGTAGGTTTCGTCGTCCATGATTATGCACCTTTCGAACCTTCGCCGATGATCGATGCTTCTTGTTTCGGACTGCGTTTTGGTTGTTTCTGCTTCTTATAGGTTCGAAGATTAAAATGTTATTTATCACGAAGAACATTTGACTTCGAGTGCCTATTTTTTCGGCCACATCCTGAACTGAAACCTTCTTTTGCTGGAACGCCTTCAGTATACGTTCATCCAACTGAGGGTTAGCAGGACTTCACTTACTTCTTCCGTTTTTGCTATCTTTCTCAGTGACAGTCCGCGTTCTGTGCACCATTTGTACACAGTTTTTCGACGTTGTTCTGCTGAAAGTCCACGCATTTCGAAACAAACTAATGAAAACGAATAAACAACTGCACAAGTGGTTAGAGAAGAGTGTAAACAACCGGAAGCAGCCATAAAAATTGACAGATTTTGAACCATTGCGAAATGGCAGCGGTTTTTGGTTGCTTCCATACTTTCTTTGACAGATTTTGCACCAGAGTTAAATATTGGTACAAGAAAGGAAGATTTCCATGCTTTAGGAAAAGTACATTTATTAAGTGATAAGTTAAAACGTAGTTGTAGTGGTAGTGTAAGTTCTTCAGCAAGATTTTTTTCAAATATTGGTGGTATACTGTCAGGTCCAGGTCCTTTTAAGGCGTCTAAGTTTTTCAGTGCTGTCGAAATGTCATGTTCTGATATATAGTTTAAAGAGATGGAGTTTAAAAATGCAGGTATGAGAGAAAAGTATTCACGATCACGGTTCTTGAAAAAAAATTGCAAATTGATTGCAGATTTCTGTACTATTATTTCCTACATGTTTCTTCGAGGTGCATTTGAGATAGAAAATTGTTGCTTTTTAGTTTAGTTTTTGTGTAGTTAAAAAAGTTCTTAGGACAAGTCTTCATTTAGTTTTCAATTTTGCGGTTACATTCTTCATGTGCTGTGTTCATGGCTATTTTGAGTTGATTGCATAGGTTTAAGTAATTTTGAAGATGAGCGTCACTGTCTTGTTTGTAAGTTTAGTGCGCTTTTTGTTTTCTATTTTTAGTTGTGAATTGAACCATACAGATAATTTGCTGTTATGACTTTTCGTCTTCTTTTCATAGGCAAAGTTTCGTCTAATGTTTTGTTTATAATGTGACAGAATTTTTTTACTTCGACGTCGACATTTCCTTCTGTACTCAGTACGTTCCGTCAATTTGTTATACTTGATTTGCAATAAAATGGATACTAGATGAAGATTTTATGAAAATAATCAGCTTGGATCGTAATTTAATTGTACAGTTTTCACTGCGCAATAGTAATACGGAATATAAAATTTGTAAAAAAATATTTCACACAAAATAGTGTTTATAGCGACAAAAGACTTTTTTCGTTAAAACGATCAAATCAATTGCAAACTGCAGTCATAAAATTATGCGTAATAAAAAATTGATTTTTCCATTTAACCTCATTTTATGATTGGGTATTTCGCGGAATTTCAATTGGTCATTTGTTAGTGCAAAATTGTTTTGATTGATACATCAAAGATAGAGAAAACATGCCACAAAAAAAAAACAACCGAGCGAAACCTATGATGATTGGTTTTCTGAATGGAACCTCGTAATTGAAAACATCGGACTGGGGCAGTGAGTTGCTGTAAAATTTTAATCTCCACCCCAAAGTTTTCTTTGAATTGATCGTGAATAACGAATTTGTAGTCTTGTTTGAGAATTCGCAAAATAATTTTCTCCCGTTTATAGCAACTACGTTTCTACTAAGATGAAAAAAAAAAAAAATAATGCGAAATTCAATTAGCCGCCCCCTGCCCTTCTTCCAGTCGAAGTGGTTGGAACAAAAGTTGGAAGTACGAAGTTAGTTCAGCAATTCGTTTTTGGGTTCTAAAGTATGCTAATTAAATTTTGTTGAATTAATCTTTTAATGCTGCCATAACAAGACGTGCTTCGGTTTTCGATCTTTTCAGTTGTTGGCAAGGCAAAAGGAAACTAATCTCAAATCTTTGCTTTTGGTTTCTGATCCTAAGCACGGACAAATGTCACCGCCGCTGCTGCTCGGCGGCGAATGTGAATTTAATTTCCTATTGAATTTGGCTTCCGTCTTTTCGGAAGCGATTAGAAATCGAGGCTACTCGGCAAAAGCAAGGCACGGTTTGACGGTCGGAATTGCGCTCAAGCTGGTACAGAACTGATTTTCCCATTACCATGGAGGTTTAGAAATAGATCTGTATGCTTAGAGTATACACCGTTAGTCACACAAGCGTACATACGTGCAAACGGCAAGGAGATGGACAAATTGTTCACCCAACAGAAAAAAAAAACGTTTCCGCTTTCCGTTCGTGACAGATTGAGCATATAGTGACTGGTGGCAAATGGCGTTTGGAAAAATCTTTCAATGCAGTTCTAGGGTGGTTCGATTTGTTGCCGTGTGCATTGTGTGCAACTATAAAGGGCAGTAGATTTCCAAACGAGCCAAAATATATCAGAGTATATTAGTTTAAAATACAAAGTTAGTATTTTCAAAACTGAACTCAAGTAGCATGTCAATTCTCGTTACATCATTCAAGAATGACCTCGTGTAAGAAATCAACACACCTTTACTTCCGACTTCCGCGACTAGTGCAATAGTAATGATGGAGAGAGAGAGAAAGAGAAAAAAGCATATCGACAGAAACGATGAGTTGAGCTTGTGTGCTCGTTAACAGAGAAACCGGTCTCGTCTGGCCACAACACTTGCCATGACGCTGGTCCCGCTTGAATGACCGTCGAGTCATTACCGCACAAAATTGTCGGTTGACCGTGAATATCCTGGGCTACGAAAAAATCCTTTCCGGTCGGTGGGAAAATGTACGGTTGTAATTACGGTGATTACGCTATCCTATTGTCGACCTTGGTACAAACCCTGCCGTTTCAGGTGCTACGGACTTTGATGGAACATGGTCGTACTGGTTGTGTAATTTGTTAGTTATTTAAACAGTGTGGATGTGTTCAGTTTCATCATATAAGTTTTCGGTTTTCATGTTTCGATCCTCAAAGTGTGGTATTTGTTTAACCAATAGATTTCGATCAAAAGAAAATCGGTTGATGTTTGAATTGTTCGGAACGAAAAATGGTTAGCAATTAGTAATCGGATAAAATGTGCTGATGGGCCTCACCTTGTCAGATAGTGATTTTACTAATTGATGCATGTGATTCTCAAATGAATGCTGATTTCAACCGCTTTGGTATGTCATATATATGTGTAGGTTGTGCAAGTTGATAGTTTGGTAGTTAGTTTGACGTATCAAAACTTTCGTGCTGGTTTCAAGTATGGACGTTATTATACTTTTAATAACATTCAACATGCAATAGGGTTAAGTGCAAAGTTTGCCTCGCTGGGTTAGTTCTTTCGACACTAACAAGCATGCTCATGAATTCCAAAAAACTCATGGAAGTTCAACAAGTGCAGGGTATTCAGTATTCAATTAAAGTGCCAGAATAATTGAAAATGGAAACAGCTTAGACCTCTTCTTTATCGTCGAGTCCAAAAGTCGTATACAAATCGGGAGCCAGCATACTGGAGAGCATTGTAGATTCTTTTTTTTTTCCTCCAGCAGCATCACGATAGAGTTACGGAATGAAAGCCATGCCCGTTTGGAAGCACGAGGCGAAAGCACTGTTGGCGTTCAGCAGACGCAGCAGCAGTAGCAACAACAGCAACAGTACACTGTAAATCGTCTTGCCGGGGCTTTGCGTTGTCTGGATTCAGTTTCCGTCAAGTCATACAAGTTGGAACGCCATGAATAAACAATTTACGAGCAAGTCACGCTACTTAGAAAACACTTTCCGCATTGCATTCGTCTTTGCTTTGAGTAGAACGCAGGGCGAAAATCGTGAAAGATTTTCGCCCTGCTGGTGGGGAAGCCAAGGTTCAGAGGAAACTTTCAAATAATGTTAATATAGCCAACTGAGATGCATAATTCTGAGCGACCTCCTTCATTATGTCCTGAGAGGTTGCAAACAACGAGAGATGCGCCGGATAGTAGATCAAGTAGAATTAGCAACGGTTAGGGTTTTGCAGTGCATCTTCCGGTTCCAGCACAATTCTAGTGCGGTGTAGCTTACGATATCATTCCTTAAGCTATTGTTGTATTCAGATGAAGATAAACAAATTAATTGAAAGTATGTCTGACATGACAATATTTTAGCATTTCAACGTTAAACCTTAGATGAAAGACAGAACAGTTGATATCGAAGAACAAAACGAGCAGTTCGGCCATCAGTGACTGTCTTGAAGCTCTGCTTCAATTGTTTTTAGTAACAAAATTCGCCGAGTTTTTCCTCTTCGTTTCATTCTCGACAGAACAGTAGAATGCAGTATTTTACAATCGTGATCCTTATCCATTCTAGAACAAAGTGCACCATGTGAAAAAAAAAACCCTTTTTTTCTTTGATGATGAATTTCGCAACGTAAGTTAGTTAGTTTCATTTATCTTCTGTTGGAGCACGAATACCGACAGTGTACAGATTTATGTATGTGCTTGGCAATAGATTTATCAGTTACCTGAAACAAAAACGATTGTCCAATCCGTCACGGTCTGTCCGTTTCCGGAGAAATTTAAACGAAAAACAATCTTTAAATAACCAGTAGAATGTACAACTCGAACCAATTTGTTCTGATTATTGATTATCAATCGCTTTGGGCTAATTTTTGTTTCAAATATTTTAGAAGCATTTGTGCTTGTGTTCTAAATTAATTTATTAGCATCTACACGGAACAACCCGCGATCCCTTTTCAACCAGAATATTAGTTGATTTTCTGAATTTGATTGGTTAAAATTTGGAACAACTAATCGATTGTTGTTTTTTATTAAACTGTCATTTTTGTTTTTCGATTAGTAGAAACTAATTTAATTGGTTGTAAAAAAATGCTGTCAATTAGTAAGGACACCTTTAAATTTCAACAAATATTTCAGTTGAAATAACTGGCGTTGTTATTGAAACAAAATTATGTTGAAAAACAAATCGGTTTTAGTTGTTTTCGACATTGCAATTAGTTGAAACAACTCGAACAACGTTATTGATTTGCGATAATAATCAAAATATACTTACTGATATACGTCATGATCTATTTGAAATAAGTATCGTTGTTCCAATATAAACAGTATTTTATATTAACAGGGCTGATGAAAACCACCGATCACTGCTGATCTTAAGATCACAGATCTCGTACATAAAAATTCACTGCTGATTTCATCACAAGTGATCTTAACCAAGGAATAAATCATCATTACGAAATCACAACTGATCTGATCTATGAGTGATTTGATTTTTGTACGATTTTTGTAGCACCAAATCAGTAACCGTTTTCTAATTTGTCACCAAACCTTTTTCAACTGAAACAAGGTTAACTTTATCGCAACACCGCTGTCCGATAAACACTTGTCATGGAATAATAAATTTCTTCAAATCGAATGAACACAATTTCACCAAACGTTTAAACCATCAATGTTGTTTTCATTGACATTTTGAAGCGACGCGAACAGATTTCAACTAAAAAAATGTTGATTTTCCATTGCAATTATTGTTTTGATTTCATTTCTCTCTGGCATTTGACAGCATTCAAAACAACACATTTTTCTACAACTTGAATATACGTCAAAAACCATATTTGTTGAATCAAAAAGAAATTAGTTGAATAAACTATCGCAAAAATCAAAAACTGCGATATCGCAATTTTATGATCGCAGGGTTCTACAGAAACGGTTAAAGTCGCTAATAAAATTAAACAAACAAACAAACAAACAATCATCCCCATAGATTTGAATCGTGCAGAAACTGCTTGTTGAGGCACTTTCACACGGAACCACCCGCGATCCCATTTCAACCAGAACATTAGTTGATTTTCTGAATTCGATTGGTTAAAATTTGGTACAACTAATCGATTGTTGTTTTATCTAAACTGTCGTTTTTGTTTTTCGATTAGCAGAAACGATGGTTGAAACAACTAATTTAACTGTTTGAAAAAAAAATGCTGTCAATTAGTGAGGACACATACCTTTCAATTTCAACAAATATTTTTGTTCAAATAACTGGTGTTGTTATTGAAACAAAATTCTTTTAGTTGAAAAATAAATCGGTTTTATTTGTTTTAGACATTGCAAATAGTTGAATCAACTCGAACAATGTTATTGATTTGAGAAAATAATCAAAATATACTTACCGATACACGTCATGATCTATTTGAAATAAGTTCGGTATGTTGAGATTCATGAAATAAATATCGTTGTTAAAATATAAACAGTATTTTATATTGACATGTAATTTCATTAGGGCTGGGAAAACCACCGATCACTGCTGATCTTAACCAAGAAATAAATTATCATTACGAAAACAGAACTGATCTGATCTTTCAGTGATTTTGATTTTTGTATGATCATGATCATGTCAAGTCGAGATCAGTAAAGATCTAAATTAAAAAAAAATACTTCTGATTCGATCGGAAATGATTGATGTAGAAAAACGTTTTCAATCAGCAAAAGTGCCCGAAGGGGCGAGTAAATTAGCGGAATCATTAAATTTACCTAAAATGAGTATTGAAAGGTGATGCCTTCAAAAGGTTGAACTGAAGTAATGCACTGATAATTTAACTCAATTTATATGAGCTTGGGTGCATCAATCGCTGGGAATTGGAATTTTGCGACGGCAATTCAAACGTGCCATTCAATCGCAGCGCGTTCTGTGTGTTTGAAACCCTTCGCTCCTGTTGTTTTTATAAATTAAATTCATGTCAAAAAGCTGAAAGTAAAACAGTGTGCTGGAAGTAAATCAATAATCGAATTTGAAGCATAAAATTTTTGCGTATACCTGAAAGATTACGAGATGATCATTCATTAACATTTTCTAATTTGTCAGTCGAATTTATTGGATTCTTATCCACTAAGCAACTTGGACGATTTGTTTGAAATTGCCATGGCTAACAGAAGTAGAGAACCAAAGTTTTTAGTTACATATATGACGGATGTATTGAAGCCGTCAAGTTGTCCACGTGTTGCATATCACCAGAGATGCCAGGTAATACAATAAGTTTAGCTAGCAAAACGAAAAGATCGCGCCAATTTTCAAAAGTATGTAATTTTTGACGAATGTCTGCAAGAAATCGAAGTTTCAAAAGTCTGCAAAAAGTCTTTAGACGAAAAAAGGTTTAAATGTTAACTAAGAAATTTGATAATTTACAGACAAAATTGCAGACTTGGTAACCGAAATCGGTAGACATTTTGAAAATGATAAAATAAAACTTTGGTTGCTATAATTTTGATAGCATCCGGTATTAAATCACGAAATAGATCGATTTCATAAATATTCAATCCGATTGATGCTTTTCAAATTATGATACTATAAAAACGTGATTAATCCACCTAGCAGTGAGATGATACCTTTTTTATCAATCCGCATGTGTTTTTGGATGGATATTCTTAGGTGTTTAAGTTTAGTAGTTAGTCATGAGCATTATTTTAATTATCGTCGTTTTAAACGGCAAATTAAGATTTTAATCACTCATTACCGTGTGCGGTCAAAACTGCAAATCGTATCGAATTGCAATCTTAACGTGTGACAATCATTGAACATTCCATGAGATGTCGAAGTTAGTTCCACTTTAGAGTTTTTCGTCATTATTTATGGTACTTCCAGAGCCGGTATTCAGGAACTAGAATAACCCAAAATGATTCGAATGGTCATAAATTAATACGCCAAACAATTTACATCTTCTATATCGGTATGAATTTAAAAAAATTCATCATCTGTAATTCCAGGATCGGATAAAATTCACCAATTTTGTATGGGACCTTAAGTCCTTTAATTTAATTTTTGGTTTTTGAAGTTCGATTTGGCCTTTTTGAGAAAATTATTGAGCTTTGAGAAACGATTCGATACTGGAATCGGAATTCTAAAATCGGTGTAGCCGAAATCAGTTAAATTCACCTGAGGAGTGTGTAGACATCTATGAGAAATTGTAGTGCGAATTAAAATTTGGGGGCACATTCCGAATCCAAAAACGAATACCGTTCAAACTGAAATAAATTTATTTGGTAATCGACTATCCAAATCTGCAAACCCGATAAACCTGATTAATTTATGTGAAATGGACATTTTTATACTAATCACCCTGCATCTTCTAAATCAGAAGTCGGATCTGACTAAAAAGTAAGAGGTTTTATAGGATTTTAAGACCTCTCATTTGAATCATAGATGATTTCCTAGATTTCATTTGAATCTAAATCGGTTCAACCATCTACGAGAAAAATGATTTGCATTATTTTAATTTCGTTCCACATATCATCCTGTGGTTCCGCAATCAGAAGTCGGATCCAAACGTAATTCAGGAACCTTGTTTGGGAGTTTACGACTTTTCATACGAATCTGAGTTTGTAGAAAACAGTTTAGCCATCTCCGAGAAATTGAGTGAAATTATTTGTCACACACGCATTTGCTGATCTCGACGAACTGATTCGAATGGTATATGGCTGTTATGTTCTTCCAGCATTTATTTCTGTGAATAGTTTCAATCAATATAATTATGGAATTGCTTTCAACTCGAAAATTCTGCCGTCATCTGGTTTACATATGTCATATTCGAACGATTATGTTGCCAAAAACGAACCGTGCTAAAATCGGTTCGAGACAAAATATCATGCTGTACACAGTCTTTTAGGTACTTAGAAACAAATGTATGTAACAGTATAAAAAATCGTGTTTTATGTTGCTCCCAAGCATTTCTTTGCCAGACAGTGATCAAAACTTCTACTGCTGGAATAGGGGAAAAGTCGCTTACACAAAAATTTCGACATCTCCGTTAAAAACGGACGGATTTTAACAACCTATGGCTTGTTGGATAGGTATTACCGTGCGGAATCTAAGTCTAAAAACATGTTCTGTTTTCAAGGTCCATTGTGACAGATATTGGCAGAAAAATGAAAATTTTGACATAAAACTTCGTATAACTCAAAAAGTAAACATTCGAACTCAAAACCATTCAATAGCGTTCTGGGTGACGGAGAGACCTTTCATTTGCGACTAGTTTGATCAAAATCGGTTCAGTTATCTCTGACATCTTGACCTGTTAGTTGACAACACACACAACACACACACACACACACACACACACACACACACACACATACACACACAAACACACGGACATTTGCTCAGTTCGTCGAGCTGAATCGATTGGTATATGACATTCGGCCCTCCAGGCCTCGGAAAATTTTTCTAAAGTTCGAGCGAATTCTATACCTATTTTTTATGTATATGAAAAAAGGTAAAAATGGACTGTTTCAAATATTTGAGTATATATTTTGACCCCACGTTAGCCTGTATTTACCATATTAAATCTATTGAAAAACATGTGGCATCCTACTGCGGTATTTTGTGTTCGTACCCTCCTAAACTTTTGTTTTGCTTGCGCCTCTAGCTCTCATTTAAAAAAATTCAAACTCTTCAGAACAGGTGTCTCAAAATCATCTTCAATAAACCTCTACTGTTTTCAAGCTTATTGTTGTACTCCAATAATGCCCATTACATCTTACCTCTAGTATACTTATGTGATTTTAAAACATAACTATTCGTTCCTGATAACCTGCACAACCCCACAACTCACCATAATTTACAGTTTCCAACTTTAACTCTCTCTCTCTCTCTCTCTCTCTCTCTCTCTCTCGAACTACACGTCGTAGTAACAACCTGCTTCGCGTTCGAGCAGTCACAAACATTGGTCAAAGAAGGATTCTTTTTTTTTGGTCCAATAAAATATAACGCACTTCCACATTTTGACATACAAAGCAACATTCAGCTGTGCCTTATTCGGAGCTAGACTGAAGCATAATTTTACGGACCTGGACAGAATATCTTCACTTCGGCTCTAAGAAGCAATATCCCAGCAAAATGACAAAAGTAAACTACTGTAGCGAAGCAAGAATTTAGAGCGAACACAGATTAATATCACTCTAACGAATTGTTCCAGTACATGAGATGAATGGGGGTACCGTTACCGTTTATAACCAATTTTATATCAGTAGTTGAAAAATCTTCCAATTTAGTCATACTTCGTTTCGGTGTGCGTCACTTGGAAGCAACATTCGTGTTATAATCATATTTTTAAAAAATCGTGTAAAACCTTCTTCGTCGTAAATTGATTTTCAACAAGTATCTTCGGTACTCGGAAATCGTTTGGTCTATCTAGTTTATGCCATTTTGCGCAAAAATTAATTTAGAACTAAAAGCACAATTAAATGTAACACATTTTTCTGGCAAAAAATGAAGGTAATGGTGACAGTCACTAACCGTGTCGCGAAAAACACAACTTCATTATAGATCAATGATGAGCAGCCAGTTTCAGAATCTCACCTGGGGTTGATAATAGCTAATAATGTGGGTTTTCCATCCAGATCCATCCAGTACTGTTCATCACCGCACGGCTGTTGTCGTTGTTTTCGTTGCTAACTCAGCTTCAAAAACAGGTCCGCCCCCCTTTCAAATGACGCGTGAAACGATGGCTGGAAAGCAATTTGCACACACTTACAAACTTCGAAAGCTCATCGTCGTTACACTCTTAGCGTGGAAGCAGGTTCAATGCAATCCTGCCAGCAGGATTTTCGTCGCCTCATCGTAACCATAAATAAATTAGGAATTAATTTTCCGTTAAAATTGCTTCTCAGACGCACATTTCGAAGGATCGATTCATCCTCCAGGTTCGGTGCACACAAACAGCACTTTGCTTCTATTTATTATCAGCTTTCACTCTAACTTCACCACTAGCATCCACGCACCAAGTTTTACCATATTTGAATAGCACTGCAAACATGAAAACATCCCACATGCGAAAATCACAGCCTTCAATGGCTTCGGGTTCCTAAGAGCTATTCACAGCTCTTGAACCCCAATAAGAGCAAGGCTCATTTTCTTTTCAGTTCTACTAGAGATGGGACGATAACGGTCAGCACTAGTCGTGGCAGTATGTATCTACGCACTCGTCACGCCAACGGACATCCGCATATTTGACCACTGATAATAGTTCAAACATCAATCGCATATTCACAGAACGTGATCCCAACAGAACTAATTACCATTTATTTTCGCATCACTGCATTCATCGGATCAGGTTTTTTTTCAATAATCCGAACACACTACATGGTGCCACCGTTCACAGTTCTCCAGCATCACCGGCCAATCCGGACCTAAAGAAGTACGCGTGTTCACACCGACAGATCCCGCCGAAGACTGATTGACCGTTGGCAGAACGGTTTGAATGGAGTGTGCTCTGCTCTGCTGGTGGTTGCAGAATATTATCCCGCTAGTTTCAAACCAACAGACAGACCGGGCGGGCGGGAGGTTGGCAGCGAAGTAAGAGCACCGACTGGGTGGTAAACAGAGTTTGGGTAGAAAAAGCGATGGGAGATGGGAAGTTTGACGGAAAAACGAAATATAATAGATCGTTCCGTGCCGGCGCTGTTGAATATGGGAGAGTTTTTGCACTGTTTGTACTATATTTCTCTCTCGGTTTGCAGTCTTGCGCAGTGTTGCCAGTGTAATAGTTAAAAGGAGCATGCTGTTCAAAGGATGTGTGTCGTTGGAATTGTCGTTACATTTGAAATGAAAGAAAGTGTTCTAGTAAAAGGAATAATGCTACAGAGCGATTCCATGCGGAATCGTTTGGTTGTTGGGTATAGCAAATAAAGTATTTTTCACTGGTTAAGAGATATTTCCACTCAAGACTAATTTTTGAAAAGGGCGTATGTGTTTAAGTCACATTATTTTCAAACCAATATAACTCAAAATCCATAGCTTCTACGGAAATTATGTCTAAGAAGAAATTATATGAACTTTCTGAAAAAAATATACATCTTCCAAGTTTTCATAAAATCAAAAATAAAGATTATTCGCTGTTATTCCACTGCACGATTTTTCTTGGTTTATACCACAAAAACGTCAAGTTATAAAGAAAACTAATAAATGTTGGAGAGATGATCGTTTCCCGAAGAAAAACTGTTGGTGGATTTTTAAAAAACGACGTTTTGATAGAAATAAATGTGTCTGAGTAATGAAATATTATTCTCCAAGCTACGCTCAATGAAAAAGCTCATACAGTGCCGCTTTAAAATGCAGTCATTTTACAGATCTATGAGAAATATGATAAACATTTTCTATAATTTATCCAGGATTCTCCATTGTCAAATTTATTATTTTCAGAATTTTAAAGAAATTTTAAATAAATTATTCTTTGATGTCAAGACGATGCGAGTAGTTGTTTTCGAGATATTTTGAAATCAGTATCGAAGAAAAATCAAAGGGTGTAGCCGGATTTGCATATAAAAACTGCCTCCAAATAGAAAAAAATTGATATACGTTGTTTGAAAGGGTTTATGTTGGAGATGATTTTTCCTAAATTTTAACCTTTCATCTGCACTTACAATTTTGGTACCACTCTAAATTTTACATAAAAAATAAATCATTTATGAGTAGATTACGCTGTATTTTTTTCAGATTTAAAAAAAAATGTGGACGGGTATAATAGCAGAATTTAAAAAAATAAATCATTCGTAAAACCATGCGTCTCCATAAAATCGTCATCATCTGATGGAGACGCTGATGGTATTTCTTCTAAATCATATCTCGATGTAGCTAGCGATATGTCTTCTAGATATTTTTTCGGATGTTACTGGCGAAGCTGTTGTACAGTCTGCCATCTCGTTGTCGCTTGAAGCTAGTTGCTGTGTTCTTTCAACAGATACAGGTCGATATGAATACAATCGACACGAGTCGCAAATATGCATTGTAGTATTCACTGTTATTTAGCGACGCTTAGACGAACAAGGTTTCCCGTTATCACGAAAAGGTCTACAACAATGATAATTTCCTGTCAGTAGATCACGCTTACTGAATACTATATTTTTCTTATGGTAGTTTTCTCACAGTAGCGTGTAGGTAATCTTTTATACCATAGGTAAGCTTTTATACCAGAGGAAAACAAAGGGTGTGGCCAGGTTTTCATATAAAAACTGCCCCCAAACAGAAAAAATTGATATACGCTGTTTGAAAGGGTTTATATTGGAGACGATTTTTCTTAAATTTTTACCATTTGACTGCCATATTGGTGGAGTTAGGGTGGTTCTTCTGATTTTCATTTTATTTAAATTTATCAAAAACTTTTTTAGCAAAAAAAAATAAAAAATGTCAGGAATATTTTAGGAATTATGGGAAACCTTTCTGACTTTTTTCAGAATTTTTCAAAATGTATTTCATGTGAAAAAAATGTTTCAAATTTTTTAATCGCACTTACAATTTTGGTACCACTCTAGATTTTACATAAAAAATAAATCATTTATGAGTACATTACGCTGTATTTTTTCCGATTTTTTAAAAATGTGGACGGGTATAATATCAGACTTTAAAAAAATATCATTCGTAAAACCATGCGTCTCCATCAAATTGTCATCATCCAATGAAGACGCACGGTATTTGGTTCTAAAATCATATATCACATGCCCTTAGAACTAAATACCATGCGTTTCCATCTACAACTTGAGTTCAGTGCTTAAGAAAGAATTTGACCAGTGAGATAACGGTTTTTAAGTTTTTAAGTTTTGTTGTATTCATTCATTTATGACCGCGGATAAGGATACAAGAAAAGTAATACATCAACATAAAAAAATAATCAACGGCGTATAAACCACCAGGATAACTGACGGCAAACATTTGAAAATGGTTCTTGAATGTAATTCGGAAGGCTCAAGAAGAAGAGAAGCGTAGCGAGCAAGGTGGATCGATCAAATGGAAGTCATAGTCTGAGCTGTATGGAGATGACTTCTAGATACATAATAAACGGTCTTGAGCTGATACGTGAGAATAGTACTCCACGAAAAACCAGAAAAAGACCACTAAGTGCAAGTAAATTCGATGAACTATATTTGCGAAAGCGTTTGAAATTCAATTTTCATACGTAGCTCAGTTTCTCATTCATTCTTAGTTAATACATGCTTCGATTAAAGCAATAAAACAATACGTTCTTCCGAAACGGTTTAATAAAGGGGTCCTCTTCAGGAAATAGCAAAAAACTGAAAATATTAGGTTTTTAAGAACATGTTGTTTGTTTAGAAAATCGACGATGCGAATTAATATGTTCTTTTTGAGTCTTCGGGACTTGCTGCAGGTGCTTCGACTTGATTTCTATCTGGTTTATAGTATTTGTGGTTTATAGAAACAGGTGTGCGGGCGTGTGTAAATAACATAAGGAATAAAATTCTTTTATCATTATTAATTACGTCAATTCTCAAGCCCTAAGCTCAAGTTGTAGATGGAAACGCACGGTATTTAGTTCTAAGGGCATGTGATACATGATTTTAGAACTAAATACCATGCGTATCGATTATGATTACAATTTGATGGAGACGGTTTTACGAATGATATTTTTTTATTATACACTGAGGTCTTTTTTTATGCGATCTTTTTTTATGCGGTTTTTTTACGCGACTTTTTTATGCGAATTTTCAGAGTTATGCGGTTTTTTTATGCGAAGTTTCAGAGTTATGCGGTTTTTTTATGCGAATTTTCAGAGTTATGCGGTTTTTTTATGCGAATTTTCAGAGTTATGCGGTTTTTTTATGCGGTTTTTTTTATGCGGTACGTAAATTCGCATAAAAAAAGACTTCAGTGTACTCGTCCACATTTTTTAAAAAGCTGAAAAAGTACAGAGTAATGTACCCATAAATGATTTATTTTTGATGTAAAATCTAGAGTGGTACCAACATTGTAAGTGCGATTAAAAAAAATTTTGAGCATATTTTTTTCATATGAAATTCATTTTGATAAATTCTTAAAAATATCAGACAGGTTTCTCATAATTCCTAAAATATTCCTGATTTTTTTTCAATTTTTTGCTTAAGAGGTTTTTGATAAATTTAAATGAAATAAAAATCAGAAGAACCACCCTAACTCCACCAATGTGGCAGATGAAGGGTTAAAATTTAGGGAATATCATCTCCAACATAAACCCTTTCAAATAGCGTATATCATTTTTTCTGTTTAGGGTCAGTTTTCATATGCAAACCTGGCTACACCCTTTGTTTTCATCTGGTTTAAAAGCTTACCTATGGTATAAAAGATTACCTACACTCTACTGTGAGAAAACTACCATAAAAAGATTATAGTATTCAGTAAGCGTGATTTAATGACAGGAAAATATCATTGTTGTAGACCTTTTCGTGATAACGGGAAACCTTGTTCGTCTAAGCGTCGCTAAATAACAGAGAGTATGGGTAAACACGTGCGCAATTACTGTGAATACTACAAGGCATATTTGCGACTCATGTTGATTGTATTCATATCGACCTGTATCTGTTGAAAGAACACAGCAACTAGCTTCAAGCGACAACGAGATGGCAGACTGTACAACAGCTTCGCCAGTAACATCCGGAAATAATCTAGAAGACATATCGCTAGCTACATCGAGATATGATTTAGAAGAAATACCATCAGCGGCATCACTCGTCACAGCTTCCTCTCAACATAGTAATCCAGCGGATGATTTGATGAATCAGAAAGTTGAGGTATCCAATGAAGATATTTCTGGAATTAATGTATCTCCTATAGCAGTTAGAGAGCTCAGGTAAAAAAAATAATCTCAATTTTTAAAAAACACAAAATCTTCATAAACTAATTATAATTCGTGTTTTTTTTCCGAGAACTGTTCATTCGTTCTTCAAGATGATGCTCGAAGTCATCATTGAAACAATGAGCAAGCAAAAATTCATCCATTTGTAATATACTATGAAAAATTAAGGTTTCGTTATAATTTAAGTTTCGTTATAATATCGTTACAAGTCATGAAGCATGATCCAGTTGCTGTGCATGTTTTTATTTCCAAATCAATACCGTTTTTAAAACAATGAATGAATACAAAAAAGGCTATTATTGAATCAGTCGAGGTAGCTTCTCAATATACAAATAGAAAAAAAATCGCAAGCCTCGCACGGTAAGGGGCCATATGATGCAATTGGTGAAACATTGAAGAGAATGGCAACAAGAGTTAGCTTGGCAAGATAAAATGAACATCCAATAACAAATGCGAATGCTTTATACTATTGGGCTTCTAATAGGAATCAAGATGATTTCACAGCAATCTCGTTTTGTTATATGTCACAAAAGGAATATAACGATGGTACTGTTGAATGGAAAAATATATATCAACAAACAAAAATGATTCAGGGTACACAAAATTATCATTGCTTCATTCCAATAGCTGAAAATAAGATTGCAGCGAAATTATTTTCAACATACTTAGAAATGAGCTATCATGGAAAAAAAAAACCTAAAAGTTAGCTGAAGTTTAAAATAGACTATATAGATAATTACAAAAATAATCATAACATAACTGTAGTAAGTCTTGGCCGATGAGAAAAAAGTGAAAAAGCAAACGAAATCACGTAAAAAGAAAGCTCCTAACAAAAATTGGATCAGTTTGGATTCTATTGCCACTGCGAGCAGATGTATTGTGTGTTGTTTGCAAAGCTAGTTTCGCTTCCGACAAGAGCGATTACGTCACAGCTGCTAGTTGTTTGCATTGGTGAAAAAACAACGAAAAGAGGACAACGGTGGAGAGCATCACACAAAATCAGCCGTTGTAATGACTCTAAAAGTTTTCTAAAGAACGATTAGGATTTCTTCTTCGCAAATCTAAGGTAAATATCCTCAGTTTAGTGCAAATCTAGAACAGTTTGATTAGATTAGAGCACTTTTCGCAGTGTGAAATTCACCATAATCGAGATCAAGTGATCTTTGTTTTTGCGAAAAATGTGAAAAAGAGGAATGCTTGCATAATTCATACAATTGATCAACTAATTGATATTCGGAGGTGTTAAGGAACATGTCAGTTGTTTTTGTATTCACGACATCCAGTTATGTCTATGACATTACCCTCCCACCTTTTTTCGATCATTTCACCATTTTTTTTAACATTTATTATTTTCCTTTCAACTTGATGTTTTTTCGTGGTATAAAACATAAAAATATCATGCTTGTAATACGCAAAAATTTGTAAACATGAATTTAATTTAGATTTTTTTTGAAAAATTTGGAAGATTTTTTTTTCTGTGTATATTTGAAAAAAATGTGTGTTGATTACCTACAAATTTGTTTTAGACATGATTATTGTAGAACCGGTGGATTTCGAATTATAATTGTTTATTAATAATATAAATAAATTAAAACACATACACCCTTTTCAAAAATTAGTCTTGAGTGAAAAATAATCTCTATACCAGTGAAAAATACTTTATTTGTTATACCGATCACACACGAAAAGTTTCATGCAAACCTGGACGATTTGGCGTTAAATAGCTCTATAGTAAATAGATAAAGTCTAAATATTTGATTTTCCAATTTTCAATTTTGAAAACGACGGGTTATTGATTTATATAATTACTTTTGACCTGAGTTATTAGCTTTTCACCGAAAAGTGCTGTAGAGGGTAGTGGAAGGTACGAAATTAATATATGGTGGAATAAAATTATACAATCGTGCACCGTTGCCATAAGCGATGCTATGGGAAAATACTACAAGCTCGCTTCTTGTTCTCTCGTAAAGTAACATCTTCTAACGAGTTCTTAAATTTTAATAGCACCAGCTCACCTGTGATGTTGAGCAATTTTCTCTTTACAGTAATTTACATCATTTGCTCCTGAATGCATCATTTCGTGTATCGTAATGAATCATGTGCATGTCCTGAGATGAAAATGTTAATTTTTCAGGGGTATTATAGACAACAAACTAGTACGGTTCGTTTTCATGTCCTGTCTAATAGGGGCGATACAGTAATTTACCGGGACGACTGAAAGAATGAGCTCAATAAACTTAACTAGCAGGAAGCTCCCAGATTAGTGAATTTGCGTCCAACGTAATTTTTATTGACTTTGAAGCGGCTTGTTGAAGGAAGGTCTCCAAGCATGTGAGATGTGCCTGAATCATGTGTAAAACATATGCGTGAAAGAATTTTTCGAGATTTGAAGTAATTGAAAAGTTATACGAACACGTACACGAAACATGCTGATTGCTATGCCAGTCAACTTTTAAAGCATTTTACGCAATACACGTCTTCCAGTTATGTCCCAGATATTACCCACCCGCCTTTTCTTGACAACAAGGATCTTTGAAGATTACTGCTACCGGAAGTTACTGTTCAAGTTTAAAGATCAAATTCACACAAAAAATGTAAATTTCACAGGTGACCTAACCCCACATACGAAGTAATTGATAAAGACCTAATTTGTCAAATGTCGAAAAATTCCATTTTATTGACTTTTTATCGGATTAGAATGACTTGATTAAGGGTGAAGTAAGAGATAATTTGATTAAAAAAAACATTTTTTGCCTCATATAGAAAGGCTATGCAACCACTGTGAAAATCGACTTTTTAACCGAGGCCCGAAGGGCCGAATGTCATATACCATTCGACTCAGCTCGACGAACTGAGCAAATGTCTGTGTGTGCGTGCGTGTGTGTGTGTATGTGTGTGTGTATGTGTGTGTGTGTGTGTGTGTGTGTGTGTGTGTGTGTGTGTGTGTGTGTGTGTGTGTGTGTGTGTGTGTGTAACTAACTATACACTCACTTTTCTCGGAGACGGCTGAACCGATTTTCACAAACTAAGATTCAAATAAAAGGTCTCATGGTCCCATAGCCTACTATAAAATTTCATCTTGTTCCGACTTATGGTTCCGGAGATATAGGATGATATGTACCAAAAAAAATGGAAAAATATGCACTCACTTTTTTCAGAGATGGCTGAACCGATTTCCACAAACTTAGATTCAAATAAAATGACTAACAGTCCCATAGCCTGCTGTTGAATTTTATTTGGATCCAACTTCCGGTTCTGGAGATACATGGTAATGTGAAAATTAGAGAAAAAGTGTGCACTCATTTTTCTCTGAAACGGCTCAACTGATTTTCACAAATTAACACTCAAATGAAAGGTCTTATAGTTTCCTATAAATTTCTAGAACATTTAATCCGGATCCGTCCTCCGGTTCCGAAACTAAAGCGTGAGTATTTTTTCACAAACGATTATCAAAAACAGGTACAAATCCCATAGGACTATTTGATAAATTATTCTAGTTTGCAGAGCTTGTCAGTTTGTGGGTATAAAAGATGAAATCGGCCCTACTGGTCCCTCATTTTCCTGTTCCGAAAGCACCGAAAGTGGTGAAGAAAAACTTAAAAAATAGATCTCACTTCGTTTTCTCTGCAATGCTTGAACCGATTTTCACATATCTTGAGTTGAATGAAGGCTCATATTATCTTTAAAGCTACTGTGAAATTTCATTCGGATCCGACTTCAGCAGTTACAGGGCGATGAGTGTCAAAGTTTTCAAATCGCCATATAGAATGAGAATATGTACCACATCGGAAGAAGAAGAAAACACAAAACAAACGATGCGGGCTTTGTTATATTTCGTACTCGCTATGAAGGAATCGAAACGGTTACGGATGTCTGCTAATGGTGTGTGATATTGGTAAAAGACGGTGCTGCGGTTGATAATAATTTTAGCTATTCTATGATAAGTAAACAGGGTAAACAGGATTTGAAGAGTTGCATTTTTTGAAGTGGATCTCGTTGTCACTCTTTTTCTAGGAGGAGAGGAGCTTCCATTTCCCTCCTGCGAGGGTTGAGGGGCACTTCGTTCGTGACTCGTCTCGTCATCCATTGCCGCATCGGTGGTTTTTTTTGTTGATTTCCGTCTTCTTTTCGTTTTCCTTGATATTCGCAGTCTTGAGCTCGTTGCAAGTTGCTGTAGATGCGCCGTGTTGTACATTGGTTGCAGTTGCTGGTTGGTTTGATGGTGAAACAGGAGTACTACGCTCACTAGTTTTCGTCAACCGTTAAAGACCTTGTCTTCAGTTGAAGATGTCGTTTTCGCAGTTTCAGTGCAAGGTTTACCGTAGTGTGCAGGTTGTTCACAAACCTGACATGTAAACAGCTGATTTTCATAGGTAATCAGCGTTTTACACGGATGTGTCCCACCTTGACCACAAATGATTTAAGATGGCCATTCCGGATACCGGGGAAAAAATTCCGCCATACTTCGCTTTCGATGGAAAGGACTTCACCGTACTGCGACATATTCTCCCGAACGTACTGATCGGTGACCTGCGGGGGGAGGTCATGCACGCGTACTTCTATGGCACTGTCCACCATGTGCACAGGGATTTGTATTTAATGTTATCACATTCAATGCTGTGCACCTCATTGTTAACCGAAGCGAATGCAATTGCATCTCTTTCACGTTTAAAGATAATGTACACACAGTTAGACGCTTTGTTGAATTGAATCTCACTTACATTATTAGCGTCTAGATGCATTCGTTCTTTAAGTAAGATTTCAATTTCATTTGCTGCTGGTCTAACTTTGCAACGCTTGAAATCTATACAAATTGAATTTGGTCCTGTAGGCCAAGATTCAGGCTTTGTTAAATTGTACTTGACCATTCCGTACACTCTATTGTTCACTGGCGTATTGTCTTTGTTTCTGTTGTTTCGACCATAAAAGAATTTTCGACTGGGTCGGGTGAGATGCGAGCACGAACGAATTATATTGATTTAAACTACTTACAGCAATAAATGCTAGAAGAACATAACAGCCATATACCATTCGAATCAGTTCGTCGAGATCAGCAAATGCGTGTGTGACAAATAATTTCACTCAATTTTTTTCGGAGATGACTCAACCGTTTTCTAAATTATTATTGTAAATTCCAATAGACTTAATTCCGAGCTCAAGTACTCCAATAGGCATAAATCCACTCACTCCAATGAACTTGAATCCGAATAATGCCGTCAAAGCATACGAGGTCTGTTCAAAAAGTTCCCGGAATGTTTTAATTGCGTGCGTCTGGAGAGTCCGGTGGTCAAATTTTTTTTATTGTGTTGGTACATTCTGTCTTGTAGCGGCTGGTGTAGACGTGTTTTTTTGAGCTCGGCGATTTTTGTTAGTTTAAACAATGGAAGAATTGAGGAATTTGTATTAAATTTTGCGTGAAAAATGAAATAAAGTGTAACCAAGTGTGCGAAATGTTACAGAGAGCCTACGGTGAGTCTGCTATGAAAAAAACAAGTGTTTACGAGTGGTATAAGCGTTTCCAAGATGGCCGCGAAGACGTTGAAGACGACGAACGCTCCGGTCGACCCAGCACGTCAATAATGGATGAAAATGTGGGAAAAGTGGAAAAAATGATTATGGATGATCGCCGAATCACTATTAGAGAAGTTGCTGATGAAGTTGGCATATCAGTTGGCTCATGCCATCATATTTTTTCAAATGTTTTGGGCATGAAACGAGTGGCAGCAAAATTCATTCCAAAACTGCTGAATTTTGATCAAAAAAACAAACGCATTACCATCGCTCAGGAGCTGTTAAACGACGTCAACGGCGATCCAAATTTACTTGAAAGGGTCATAACTGGTGATGAAACATGGGTGTACGGTTATGATGTCGAAACAAAAGCACAATCGTCCACGTGGAAGCACCCAACGTCACTAAGACAAAAATCGCCGAGCTCAGAAAAACACGTCTACACCAGCCGCTACAAGACAGAATGTAAACAATGAATACAGCTGAAAATTTCACCATACATTGGGGACATATGTACCAACACAATAAAAAAAAAATTTGACCACCGGACTCTCCAGACGCGCGCAATTCAAAAATTCCGGGAACTTTTTGAACAGACCTCGTAAGTATAATGTATCATGGATTTATAAATATTAGAATTAGCTTTCCAGATGTTTATTTACTAATCCATTCTACTGCTACACTCGACCAAAGAAACCTTTCAACTTTTACTTTACAAGTCTCTCTTGTTTAGGTGCTCTCTCTTCTGTTGCTTTTTTTACAAACAATCACAGGAATCCTGTATTTCTCATTGTTGTGTTTCTTTTATTACATAATATTAATTTTATCAGTGAAATCTTTGTCGAAAGTTGTTAAGCTCAATTATAAGCCAAACTGATCCGCTCAGAATTACTAATTGAGCAAACATTCAAACTGGATTGTTTAGCTTGATTTGACTATTTAATTGTGCAATCGAAAGCAACTGTTTTCGTTGTGATCTCGGTTTGACGAAGGTAAAAGGAAATTCTCGATCAAGTACCGAAAGTGTAATGAAAGAATGAACAATCCAATCAAATATTCAATATCATGAAATTACTGAAAGTTTCAGTGCTGATTACTTCTGAGCTTGGAAGCAATCGAGAATAGGAAATAACGTTCATAGTTAATCATCGTTCTATCTAATCGCTTCAAAACTAATTTGGATTGCCATATCAAATAGCAAAGTTTGGATACGCATTATGAATAATTCAATACCTTGTTTTGTTCAGAAACCATGCAGCAGACAGAATGCGATTAACACTTGCACATGGATGTAATAGAACTCGCTCACCGGCTCTTCGGTTATCGTGGGACAGGGAAGCGGGGGACGATCCGACACGTTTGATTACATTCCACCACTTCCACCGGTGCGAGTGTTTGTATTGATAGTTTCTGGTTGGTTTGCATTTCCCCGGAAACCTGATTCAGCAGAACGCACCGCGTGATATCGAAATCGCATCCTCCCTTCTTCGCCTTTCTCATCCACCCACTTAGGTCCCGGTGAATTCGAATGGCAGTGGACTCAGTTTATTTTCTACGTCGGCGAGCGGATATGTGCAGCAGATGCTGGTACGGATATTATTCATTGAGTGGAATTTGGGTGATGAAAGCAATCGGAACGAGTACAACCACTACATTGCAACTTTAATCCATTTCCTCTTTCGGCTTTGTGTTCTCCGGTGCATTACGAATATTTTGAGTTCGCACATGATTCGGGAATTAGGTTTGCATCAATTATTAGTGTAACCGTACGATATGCCACAGGTCCTGTATAATCGGTTGTTATACCAGTGAATTACATTAGATATATGGGTCGATAGTTTAGGATGTTGTTGCGGAGCTAATTTATTCAATATCCTAATGATTTCCATCGATGTTTTGCTGGTGTGCCATTGCCTATAGAAGCCTCGGGTGAAAGGGTGTAGTTCTATACTACTTTTATTGTCAGTTAGG
The DNA here is from genome assembly GCF_030247185.1 of Malaya genurostris. Lineage (NCBI taxonomy): Eukaryota > Metazoa > Arthropoda > Insecta > Diptera > Culicidae > Malaya > Malaya genurostris. The sequence continues at coordinate 325,642,263 of NC_080571.1, forward strand.
AGTTTATCTGCTCGGAAGAAAATGATTTATCTGTGACAGGTTCGAAGTTTTTGATACAGAATAAATTATATCAGATTACGTTCCTTTCACCCCGTGTGACCGCAACCCTTCGAGCTCACCATTTGTCATTCTAAAATTGTACACTCTTCGGTTGGAGTCCTCATATACTGTACCTGTTATGTTCCTTATCACGACAAAACCCGTTACCATCTCGTTTAACTATGCATACGGCACTGAGACTGTTTTGTGCCATGAGCGCTTGAGACAGAACCACTGATCTTAATCTAACCCTGAAGCTTCCCGACATTCAGATCCTGGGCTTGATCCCCATCCCGTGTTTTTCCCTTTTCGCCTTATTCTAACTTCTGTAACAAAGGCAAACCCAACAGTTGTACATTTCGTCCTGGCCGCCTCCGACTCCAGTCAAGATTGGTTGAACTGTTTGCCCGCCAGCCAATCAGTGGCGTGGAAGTAATTCATTCTTTAAATTGCATTTTTCGTCCACTCGGTTACACACGCCCGGGGTGTGCTTGTTTACATTTGTCAGTAAATTTGAAAGCTTGAGTAGGTGGATTTCTAGCGTACGGACGATCGCCATCCGTTTTGCCAGTTTGTGTAGCGAGTACAGTTGGAAACGTTTGTTTTGCGAGCAAAACACAGTGCAAGGGTAGGAGATAATTGAGCCATTTTCTCGACCCAGAGTCTCAGAGCAATGATGTTGGAGACAGTATGCAATTTGATTGAGAGCTACCTCGCAGATATTTCGGCTGGAAGCTCTGGATATGATTCAATTTCCTCAGCACTCCACACACAGTTTTGAGTTCTTTTGCATACCTGCGAAATTGAATGCATATAGAAACGATCATTGAAGGAAAAAAAGCTATTACACTTACTTTAAAAACTCAAAACCTGTTTGGAACCAGAAACTCATTGCCGTTATTGACAAAATCATGCCAGATTCCTCCCTTCATACGGAGCGTAGGTGAAAAACTCATTTCATCTAAATATTTCCGCGTCCCTGGAATCTAGCGATTTTTATTTGCTAACAAAAATTGAAATTTTTCCAATTGATCTTTGTTTGCGGTTACATTCCATTCATCGAACAGATCTGTTTGGGAGAAGTATTTCGGCAGTGAAAAAACTGTAAATATTTCTAATTTGAAAGCATGACTAACTCAGCAAGACTTGAATATGAGTCCTGCAAAGTTTTTAGCAATTAATTTCAGTTTTTCTGCACCGTGTGAGTTTTGATTATCTTCAAAGATTTCCTTTTCGTCTCATTTGAAAACCGTGGCATATGAACGACAGTCTCCGAGAGCACAAATTAATCACTGTGCTTACAAATAAGATATTAGGCTTGGTTGGATTACTTCAAAATAGTTGCAGCAAACTTCCCATATTAGCTTAAGTTGTTTACCGCACTAATCTGACATTGGGGAAAGTTCTTCATAGTAAAAGTTTAAGTTAACAATTCAACGATTTGTGACTGTACGAAACGAGACATCAAAGCGACTGATGAGCAATCAATTAATACTAATGAAAATTGAAAATTGCAATCACATTCAGAGCCGGTAAAACATGTTAAACCCAGGTGGGTAATTTTTCGTACCAGGGAGAACGACCCACTATTTTGAAGTATGATTTAGTCGATTTTTAAATAATATTTTGTTTCGATGTAACATTGCATGAGACGCGTAAATTCGAAGCTTGAAACGTTTTCGATGATTTGTTTTTCTGATTTTAACGTGACCAAATTAAGCAGTCATCAGGAAAAAAATGTGAGCAAGTTTTGATAATTGTTATCGATGAACACAAAATCAAAGTCCGACTGAACTGGAAGTGCTTTTATGATCGTATGCGAAAATCTGGGCATGAAAAAAATCTTTTCCAAATAGGTGCCTCGTTCGTTCACAATCTATCAAAAGCAACAACGCATCAACAATCCAGAGAGCTGGTCGGCACTGTTTAGTCGCAATAAAAAGGATTTCTTGCGTTGGTATGAAACAGTGGACGAAACATGGATCTATCTTTTTTCTCCGGAGTTGTTTCAACATTTAGACAGGGAAAACGCAACAGGTAGCTGCAACAAGTATGACGTCAGTTTTAGGATGCTCGAGGTATAATTAACGTCGAGGGAGCGGGTCATTGCACCGAAAGCCATTTCGCCGAAAGGGTCATTTCGCCGAAAGGGTCATTTCGCCGAAAGGGTCATTTCGCCGAAACGGTCATTTTGCCGAAAGGGTCATTTCGCCGAAAGGGTCGGAAGCGGCGGCCTCTTGCATACAAACCTGTAACCGCCTCGTTTGCCTGGTCTACTCAAAGCTAGGTTTCTTTGCTTTAGTTAGGTCCGAACGAGCGGTAGCGAGGTCGGACAGCACACGAATCAAATCAATGTGGCGAAGCCGCATTAAATATTTTTTTATTTAGTAAACGGAAAATACCACATACATTTGCTTGGTAGATACCTATGGAATTACTTTGATGATTAGTAGTCAACAAGTTTCTTTGGGAACTCCGTTCTGAGGTTCATGAATCAATCTTTATTCAAGAAGTACAATTGTAGGTCAATAACGTTAATCTTTAACGTTATCTTTAATTTGTCCTTATTTTAAATCGATTCTCATTACGATTTTAAGACATTTGTAGGAATCGGCGAAATGACCCTTTCGGCGAAATGACATTCGGCGAAATGACATTCGGCGAAACGGCTTTCGGCGAAATGGCTTTCGGCGACATGACCCTGATCCAACGTCCACTATCTTGAAAAGGAAGTACGAACAAAAGTTTTTAGTTATTAATGCGTTTGAATTATAGAATCGTAAAAAAACGGCCTCATATGAAGCAGAAAAAATCATCTTTAAGACAATGCACCGTGCCACAAGTCAATGAAAATAATGGCCAAATTGAACGTATTGGTCACCGATCTATTTCTTCACCCATCATAATCTCAATAACCTAGCCCCCAGCGACTACTTGTCATTCGATGATCTGAGAGACTGAAGCCTATTTTAAGGCCATGTACAAATCATTCTTTAAGTATGATATAAAATTTTTTTATAATAATCAAAGAAATTTTGCTCAAGAAATGTTGTTTTCCTAGTTAGTTTCTGAACTTTTTGGGCGATGTGGAAGCAACCTTCTCTACGGCATTATCGAACCGCACAGAGTGCAAGTCGATTCGACACTGAATTTGGATTTCTGTGAGTAATTTTCTCAAATGCGAACGCACTCAGTGAAGAGCAGAAATCATATGGAAACCGTGAACTTATGTACACGAAACCGTCATATCAATTAGAGGAATGACAATGGTTTGAAAAACAGGGAGAATTACACATTGTTCGTAGTTGAGTTGTAGATGTTCAAAACCTAACCACTGTC